>NW_015165272.1:377779-410286 GCF_001447785.1 Gekko japonicus | reverse complement strand
GGAGGGGGGGAGGAGCCCTCAGCCAATTATGGGAAAGGAGGCTTGGCTCTCTCTCTCTCTCTATCTCCTAGAAGCAGGAAAGAACTGGAAAGAAGCAGGAAATAACCCACAAGAGACCCTGATCACAGACCTGCTCTATCATATCTAGTGGGAGCCTAAGAGAAGATGAGAACCTGGGATTCTCATGTCAGAATCCAACACTCTAGCCTCTGTACCACAGCCTATATAGATAACTCTGCACTGGTAAGAAGTCAAGAACAATTACTACAATTATGTCTACAATCTGAACACTAACAAAAGGCAACACTTAAGATATGGTAATAATAGTATGTTGCAGTATTATGGTACAATAGTAAAACAAAGTTTGAGTTCAGTGGCACCTTTAAGACCAACAAAGTTTTATTCAAAGTGTAAGCTTCCGTGTGCAAAGCACACTTCTTCAGACAAATGGAATAAAATCTCCTCAAGGCTTACTCACAGGAAAAAAGAGGGTGGGGGCAGCCATTAGGAGGGGCCACTCAGAGCCAAGATGCATATGCAGAGCTGAAATTGGATCAGGTGGCCAGTAAGATCAATAGATAGCAGCAAATTAGCACGTAAATGCAAGAGGTCACAAATAGATGTGAGAATGAAGCTAGAGTCCAGCAGTAGCCCCAAGACAATAGTAAGTTAATCATAGTGTACTTGTATTAAATTCGGGGGGGGGGGGGGGATGGGGAGCACATGACGTAATCCTGACCACAGGGCAATAAACCCTGTGTAACTCTAGAAAAACTTTTTAAAAATCTTGCCATTTTAAAGCTTTGACATTTAAAATCTTTTCAAACCGTGATCCACTGTGCTCCAGGCAACCCCAATGCTAGCACCTTCCAGCACACATTCTCAACACTTCCCCAGACTGAAAAGTAGACATTTGCCCTTTTCAGAGTTAAATGACAAAACACAGATTACCTTATATATCTGAGCAAGTTCTTTACATTTTGCCTTCTTTGCTGCAAGTTTGTTTTTAAGGAACTGTATCTCCCTTCTCAGTTCATCATTTTGTCTGTTAAGATTCCTCTGCAGAATATGGAAGGAAAATTAAACATCATTTTTTCCTTATTTAAGGTACTTCGGCCAGCAGGTGAGGGGGCAATTTTTGACAATGTCTCTCCTCTCACAGCAATTCCCCTGCTCCACCCCACCCCCATGCTGTCCCCTCAGGGTGCACGCACTTTTTATCTCACAATTTTCTGAACCTGAGCTACACAAATAAAATCCAGTGTAACTGAACCTCATATCTGTGTTAAACCAAACAAGGTAGTTTTAACCAATACTGATATATCTCAGGGGAATCATGGCAAATAGCCTTGCACTACCTCTGGATATTAGCATAACCAGCATGAATTCAATTAGAAGTAGGTTTGGTGTAGTGGTTAAGTGTGCGGACTCTAATCTGGGAGAACCGGGTTTGATTCCCCGCTCCTCCACTTACACCTGGCTGGATGACCTTGGGCAAGCCATAGTTCTGATAAGAGCTGTTCTTGAAAAAGAGCAGTTTCTGTCAGAGCTCTCTCAGCCCCACCTACCTCACCGGGTGTCTGTTGTGGGGAGGGGAAGGGAAAGGAGTTTGTAAGCCACTCTGAGACTCCTTTGGGTAGTAAAGGGTGGGGTATAAATCCAATTGCTTCTTCTAATGATTACATCAGTGGGAACAGCTTTCTCACACAACACACTTAAGATAAAGTCCTAGAGCCTTGACTCTGGTGCCCACTAAAAATCCAAGCATTTGCAGAGAAGTACTGTTTACTATTCTTCTGTCCCAGTTTTCAGAAGGCCTTAAGCCCCCCTGAATGTAAACAACAGGGCTTCCAAGTCAGAGATCATTGCAGGCCTGGGACTCAGCCCCCTTTGTTAAGTACCTGTATTTCTCAATTATAATATGTTCCCCCAATTACCTGATAATTCTCCTGAGCTAACTTTCTTTCCTTAGCAAGCGTATCTTCTATACCCCTCAGATTTTTCAGCTCCTCTTCCCATTTCCGTCTGTCCTCATCAGCAGCAAGCTTTGAAAGAAGCAAGTCAGCCTTTTCTTTTTCGGCTTTCGCAAGCTCCTTCTTGATAATGAAAGAGACATCAGTGCAATTTTAGTAGCTTGTAAGATTTTAAATGCACAGCAATTGCTCTCCTCATATAGTCTATGAACAGAGTCCATGCTGGTATCTCAAAACTGTATAAAGACCTCGAGAGCTTACCTTCCACTGCTCCAGTTCTGTAACATTTCCAGTTTCATCTTCTTGCGTACCTGGAACCTCACCTTCTGCATTCTTCAAAATAATAACAACGAGAAGTAGATGAAGAACACAACTCTCATTTTTGCATGGTTGTTATTTCAATATTTAGTCCAATACAAAATCTATAATTACATGAAAAACAAAGCACAAAAAATCCCTTTACGGGAGTTCCTTAGCCTAATGAAGTGACCTGTAGCCTTTGTATTGGTCAACTAACAACTTGTTTGTGGAAATGCTTTGATCTAGCATTAATGTATTCACAAGCTTTATGGCCCTTTGTGTGAAGCACACAGGAAGCGCTCTCTTGAAGCCGCTCGTTAGATAGAAAGATGTAGCCGTTAGCAAGTAGTACTGAAAGTAACTGTAAGCATGTAATCTTGTGTTTTATTTCTTTTTATCCAAAGTAGCCTACCCATGATTTGTTTTGTAGTGAAGATATTTTTCCTTTAAAAAAAATACATTTGATTTACTTACTTCATTTATTTTCCATCTTTAGGGTTACAAATTTATTTCGTTTAACTGGAAGATCAATTAAATTTTGTTTGTGAACGTAGTTATGGTGAAATGCAGTGACCAGTGACATTCACCTATAAAAGGCACCAATCTCAGACAGCTTTTGTGATGCGAGCTTTCACCCGTATATGATACTGCTTGTCAGACATATGATGGTGAATTCTGACAATCTCATTTAGGTGTCATGGTCTATCTCAGAATTTCTGGATATGCACACATGCATGTTGACAGCCGCTAAATTTCACACACATATTTGAACTTCTTGTAAGAGAGGTGAGATATTGCATAAATAGATCCATCATTTCTGGTAGTCTTTTCAAACATGCCAATAGAATCTTTTTCTGAAAAAATTATAGAGGGAAAAGTGGGTACCCGCAAGAAATTTTCCCTTGTTTGCTTCCTTCCCTTTTCCTCCTCCTCTTAACAATCTTTCTCCCACTCCTCTTCGACAAAATTCTTTTTAAAATGTTTAAAAGTTCATGAGTTTTCAGAATACAGATTGAAAAAAAGAGTTCCCGCACCTCTTTTAAAATAATAAAAAAGAAGAAGCCCTGAACAGAAGTATAGTGTCCAGATCATGTGAAGCAATGGTATCGTTTTACTCTAGTCTGGTTAGACCTCACCTAGAGTACTGTGTTCAGTTTTGGGCACCACAATTTAAGAACGATACAGACAAGCTGGAACGTGTCCAGAGGAAGGCAACAAAGATGGTGGGGGGTCTGGAGACCAAGTCCTATGAGGAAAGGTTGAAGGAGCTGCGTATGTTTAATCTGGAGAGATGACTCAGAGGTGTCATATGGAGGATGGTGTGGAGTTGTTTTCTGTTGCCCCAGAAGGTCGGACCAGAACCAACGGTTTGAAATTAAATCAGAGGATTTTTCAGCTAAACATTAGGAAGAACTTCCTGACAGTTAGAGCCATTCCTCAGTGGAACAGGCTTCCTTGGGAGGTGGTGGGCTCTCCTTCTTTGGAGGTTTTTAAACAGAGGCTAGATGGCCATCTGACAGCAATGCTGATTCTGTGAACCTAGGCAGAACATGAGAGGGAGGGCAGGAAGGGTTGCATCAGTGCTTAGTTCTTGTGGTCCTTTCTTATACACCCAGGGAAATGCTGATTGCCACTTTGGGGTCAGGAAGCAATTTTTCTCCAAGCTAGTTTGGCCAGAGATCCTGGAGGTTTTTTGTCGTCTTCTGGGCATGGAACAGGGGTCACTGGGGGTGTGGGAGGGTATCTGTGAATTTCCTGCATTGTGCCGGGGGTTGGACTAGATAACCCTGGAGGTCCCTTCCAACTCTATGATTCTATGATCCTCTGCCTGCATTCACCCCCACCCTTGCTCTCTTCACATCTACCCCCCACACACACCTTTGGCACTCCACTAACCTACCACCACCACTGGCATTCACTCACCCCCCATCCTTGGCATTCACTCACGCCCCCCACCCTTGCTCACTTCCCCCCTACCCCCCACCCTTGGCACTCCACTACCCCCTACCCTTCCCACTCACCCCCCCCCACACCCTTGCTGCTTTCCCCACCTACCTTCCAGCAGGCCAGCAGTAGGCTGCCGGCTTAGAGGGGAGGGTGGAAGAAGTTGCAGAAGGGGGAATCACATCCCCTCCATCTGCTGCATCTCCCGGGCTGCCATGCCACAGTGCCACTGGGTCCAGCGCAGCTCCATGGCTGCCTCACCTCTGCAACTGGGCCCGGCATGGCCCCCAGGCTGCCACACCTCCACCACCGGGCCCAGCCTGGCTTCTGGGCTGCCACACCACCATAGGGCAAAGCATGGCTCCCAGGCTACTGCCACTGGACACAGTGCGGCTCCCGGGCTGCTGTGCCTCCGACACTGGGCCCAGTACCACACCTAACCTGCCGGGGGCCATCAGGTTTTTTATTATTAGGGGGAATTTAAACCCTCACTGTTGTTTTTTTAAGGTCAGATTTTTCTGCATACCTGGGGAGTCCCCCAAAGTGTGCAATATATATATATATATATATATCGTTAGCCTCTGTGTGGCCCAATCTGTGGATTTAGGTATCAACAGATGGGGGTCACAGGTGGCTATGATAAGATATCAAAGATATAAGATCCCAAAGTCTTTCGAAGAATTGAATTCCTGATCAGTTCTGAACTCCTGACAAATTTCATATTGAAATCAATGAAGAACAATTGTTAGAATTCAGGACTAAGACCAGAAAGACCCAGGTTCAAATCTCCAGCTGAACATCATAAAATACCACTGGGGGACCATGGCAACCTACACAAAATTTCATTGGCATCAGATCCAAGTGTCTTATCAATATAATGACAACAACTGCCTGTTTCTTTAATGCAATGTTTACTTGGTTTAAAGTAATCTTTGATTAATATTTTTATAGTAGCCTAACTATAGAAAAATATTTTTATGAAGCACTAGAGCCACACTGAAAAACTCATCCACTTGAAGTAACCCAAAACTTAGTGCCATAAATCTGTAAAGGAAAAAAATCTATTTTTAGTAATAGATTTTCATTCAATATGAATCATTAAAACCTAGACAGGAAGAATAATTATGAGGTAATTGGTATTGACCTGTAAGTACTGGATATGCCCGCTCAGAACAGTTTCCAAAGCTCTGTCCAATCTTTTTCTAAATATAGCTTTATTAATAGGGATTCCACCACTATGTCACCTAAACAAACATTTGTTTTAAAATAAATGTAAAGGATATGAGAGAAGAGCGTGCAACTAAAAACAGGATCACTTAAATAGCAGGTATGATGGCATAGTCTGTGTATCCTTCCAACAGAATCACTCTTTGAGGAGAACACCTGGCTCATTAAATCCATTGGAACATGATGTTTCAAAACTACTCTTTAACACAAGAACAGTTTGACTATAACATATCACACTTTTTATTCATTGCATTTTAAGCCTTCAGCATTACAGACGATGAGTTAGACCAGGGGTGGCCATACTGTGGCTCAGGAGCCACATGCAGCTCTTTCACACATATTGTGCAGCTCCCGGCAGGGCAGCTGGAGAAGCTAAAAATGGCCCCAGTCACACGGGCCGGATATCGCGGGGGGGAGGCGTGGCTGTTTGCCCCGGAGCGAACTACCGTGCGGCAGCCAGATCAAACGTCCCACCCGACGTCCCGTGGTTGGGGGGAGGTGCCGATCATACCTCACTCCTGCGGCATGGCAAAGAAGCGGCGCCGCGGGGGTTGTGTTGTTGTTTTTAACCCAAGTGTTCACATGCGCCGTTGGGTGCTTGCGCGCACCCGTGGAGACTTAACAAAAAAAATTTTTTTCGCGACGGGACATGGGCGGGCACCGGATGCCACAAGCTAACACCGGAAACATGATCTGACGCCCGCCCTTGCCCCGCGGTTTCCGCGGTTTTTACAGCGCATCTTCGGAGTGAAGCCTCGGGTGAGCTACGGGAGCTCTACGCTTCCCAGATGTGGTGGTGAGATCGCGCCCAGAAAATCCACCTATCTTCCGTCTCTCTAGCGTGCCTAATGTTCCGTGTGACCGCGGCCTATCATTAGCAAACAAATATCATTGGACAAATAAATATAATTATCAATACCTGCTTTTGCCGCTTTTGTTATTATTTTTGGCAGTCTCATTTAATGTTAATAAAAAGCAAATCTGCATATTTCCCAGTAAAAACGTGTAATATTTGTTCATGTCTTATGTCTCTCAAACATCTGACATTTATTCTATGTGGCTCTTACATTAAGCAAATTTGGCTACCCCTGAGTCACTATCAGTACTGCCAAAATTGTGAAAGTGGCCGAGCAACATCTTCTCCCACAGTCCTGAAATTCTGCTTTGGTCAAGTGACCCTCAAAGTGGCTATCAGCAGAGAGAGGGAGGAAATCAGCAGTATTTGCTCTCCCCTCTTCCACCAACTTAAATGTTCTGCCAATATAACTGCTGTTATGCTGGTAGAATGGCATCTTAGTATCCCACCCATTATTTCTGCGTGCATGCTTAACTTCATCCAATATGGTGAACTGCAACTTCACACTGACCCATGCTAACGTTCCAGATGGCTGTTTGCATTATAAAGGACCAGCAGGTTACAATCTGCTGGCTCTAGATGTAATACATACCATGGGTTGGATCTTCTGATTCCCTTCCACTATGTTTAGGGTTACCAGGTGGTCTGGAGAAAAAACATCCTGCCCTTTAGCCAAGACTCAATGCCGGGAAAAGGGCAATTAAAACTTCTCATGGCATAGAAGTAAATAACATCCTATTAAGTCTCTATAGGCCATTTGTCTCCAGGCCACTTGGCAACCCTAACCATCGGATCCTCTTAGATTCAGGAGGGTAGCCATGTTGGTCTGAAGCAGCAGAACAAAGTTTGAGTCCAGTGGCACCTTTAAGACCAACAAAGTTTTATTCAAGGTATAAGTTTTCATGTGCAAGCACATTTCTTCAGATACAGTAAAACAGAGGGGAATTTCACATTACCCAGTTTCACCCGGTTTCAAGCCGGTAATGATCCGTTCTGAAGTGAACCGGTACAGGGCTGCCATTTCACACATGGCTTGCCCCTACCGGGAATGAGCCGGATCAGAAGCGGTTTGGCATTTCAGACTTGCACTGCTTTGTTTTCCCGCCGTTTTCTTCCCGCGCGGGTGATCGGGTTTTTTTAAAGTTCGATTTATAGCGTTATAACGATATAACGCTATATCGGAACGCCAAACGATCGCAATAGTGATCCCATTGGAGTTTGAAGTTCCGGTATAGCGTTATAGCGATATAATGCTATAAATCGAACGTTCAAAAAAAAAAAAAGCCCGCGAGGGCGAAAAACAGCGGGGAAAAAGCGTAACAGAACCGGGAGAGGGAACTGAAGACTACTCTGAAGCGGTTGACAGGTAAAACGCTTCAGTCCCGGTTCCTAAACGGGACAGAAGCTTTTGTGTATGAAATGGCAGTTACAATCCGGTAGGGAACCGATTCTCAAACGGGTTCTGTCTGAAATGACAGACCAGAACCCATTTGAGAACCGGTTCCCTACCGGGAGATATCGCCTGTCTGAAATTCCCCAGAATTTCCTCAACTATTACATATAGGAAGGGGGAGGGGTCGTCAGGAAGGACCAGTTAGAGTAAAGATGCATAAGTACTGGGTGATTATAGCTGAGATCGGATTAAGGAGGTTGGTAAGATCTGTGAAGGGCAGTAAATTAGCAAACAAGTACAAGAGTTAACAGATGTGAGAACGAAGTCTGAGTCCAGTGGCACCTTCAAGACCAACAAAGTTCAATTCCAGGTATAAGCGAGAACTGAGGGACTTGGCATGTATTGTGAACTGAGATCGTGACAGCTCTTAAACAAGTGATTCATGTTTATTCAGCTCATAACAACACAAGACACTGTTTTGTTACACTGTTTTCCCCACCTCTGTTGTTTTCCTCACCTCACAACACCTCTGTGAGGTAGGTTAATCTGAGAGTGTGTGACTGGCCCAAGGTCACCTAGTAGGATTGCCAGGTCTGGTTTGGGAAATACCTGGAGATCGGGGGGGGGGGGCATGGGCAGGCAAAGTTTGGGCAGGGAGGGTCCTCAGCAGGGTATAATGTTGTACAGCCTGCCTTCCAAAGCAGCCATCCACTCCAGGAAAACTGATCTCTGGAAACCAACTGTAATTCTGGGAGATCTCCAGCCACCACCAGGAGGTTGGTAGCTTTCATGGCAGAGTGGGGATTTGAACCAATACAAACCAGGACACAGGCTGCAACATGTTCTGGGAGGGATCCTCCCTGGGTCGATACTGATATATCAACATGGGTCTGACAGAGCATCACTGAGCCAAATGATACAGAGCTTCACTGCCCCAGACATGGTGTTCCACCTATACCTTATGGCTAATAGCTACTGATGGACCTCTGCTCCATATGCTTATCCAATCCCCTCTTGAAGCTGTCTATGCTTGTAGCTGCCACCACTTCCTGCGGCAGTGAATTCCATGTGTTAATTACTCTTTGGGTGAAGAAGGACTTCCTTTTATCTGTTCTAAACCTACTGCTCATTAATTTCATTGAGTGCCCACGAGTTCCTGTATTGTGAGAAAGGGAGAAAAGTACCTCTTTCTCTACCTGCTCTATCCCATCATGCATAATTTTGTAAACCTCTACCCTCAGTCTTCATTTCTCCAAGCTCAAGAGCTCTTTAACAAGCTAAAGAACTCTTTAACCTTTCTTCATAGGGAAGGTGTTCCATCCCTTAATCATTTCAGGTGCCCTTTTCTGCACCTTTTCCAATGCTCTAACATCTTTTTTGAGGTGCGGTGACCAGAACTGTACACAATATTCCAAATGAGGCCGCACCATAGATTTATACAGGGGCATTATGATACTGGCTGATTTGTTTTCAGTCCCTAATAATCCCCAGCATAGCATTTGCCTTTTTTATTACAGTCACACCCTGAGTCGACATCTCCTGGTCAGTTACCGACAGTTAGGACCCCATTAATGTATATTTATAGTTAAGATTTAGTCATTTAGTTTCATGGGAGAGCTCTTTATTTACTAAAAAAATATATATATACAAAGGTTGCCAATCTCCCACGGTGGGGGCTGGAGCTCCCAGAATTACAATGGATTCCCAGGCTATAGAGCTGAGTTCCCCGGGGGGAAATGGCTGCTTTGGAGGGGGGACTGCGTGGCATCGCTTCCCCACTCCAGAAACTTCCCAAGCCAGAGCTGACAACAACCTCTGTGGGAGAACACAGTGGTTCAGGGCATTGCAAAATAGTCCCCCTGTCTGCAGCTTCAAGAGCCAGTTTGGTGTAGTGGTTAAGTGCGCGGACTCTAATCTGGGAGAACCGGGTTTGATTCCCCACTCCTCCACTTGCACCTGGCTGGATGACCTTGGGTCAGTCACAAGCTCTGGCACAGCTGTCCTTGAAAAAGAGCAGTTTGTGTCAGAGCTCTCAGCCCCGCCCACCTCACAGGGTGTCTGTTGTGGGGAGGGGAAGAGAAAGGAGTTTGTAAGCAGCTCTGAGACTCCGAGTGAAGGGCAGGGTATAAATCCAATCTCTTCTTCTTCTTCTTCTTCTTCTTCTTAATTGGATCGCTTTGGTGTTCTGTGGGAACCAATTTCAGGCAGCATCATGACACATCAGATTAACGGGTGGGACATTATATTTTCAATAGGAAGGTGGCCATTCCCCCCACCCCACCCCGATCCAGCAAAGAGATGGCCTGTAAACAGTTTGCACAGAACACCAAGTAATATAATTTAGTTTGCAAGATATCCTGCTGTCCATCTTGAAGCTGCTGATGGAGAGGCTATCTTACTGTGCCCTCATCTACCCATTTCTATCCCTTTAAAAGAAAAAAAAAAGGATTGACCATCTAGCCTAAGAAAGAGTTCTGGGGCTCTCAAAGACTTGCACACCATCTTCCACTGACTTCTGCACTGAGAATTCCTCTGGGGACCAGTACTGCTACCTGCAATCTTTACCTAGCTTTGAACCAGTCAGTTAGAAATGCATGACACAGGGCTGCTAACTCCAAATTGGGAAATTCCTGGAGATTTGGGGGGGGGGGGGCAGCCTGTGGAGACTGGGCAGGGTTGCCAGGTCTGGGTTGGAAAATACCTGGAGACTTTGGGGGTGGAGCTGGGAGAGGGTGGGGTTTGGGGAGGGGAAAGACCTCAACAGAGTACGGTGCCACAGAGTCCACCCTTCAAAGCAGCCATTTTCTCCAGGGGAGCTGATCTCTGTCAGCTGGAGATCAGTTGTAAATGTGGGAGATCCCCAGGCCCCACCTGGAGACTGGCAACCTTAATACTGGGGTCTGGGGAGGGAAGGGCCCTCATTGGGTATAATGCAACAGAGTTCATCCTCCAAAGCAGCCATTTTTTCCAGGGGGGACTGATTTCCGTCGCCTGGAGATCAGCTGTGATTCCAGAAGATTTCCAGGTCCAACCTGGATGCTGGCAACCATAAAATGGCACTAAAGTCTATGACTAATTCTGGAGTCTTTCTCTCTCTCTCCCACTTAACGTTCTTTAGGAAATGGCTAGGCTTGTCAATTTTCCATTGGCCACTAGATGGCCTAGTGATTCCATAGTTCATCAGGAACAAAGTCTTAGAGGGGTGGGTGTGGCGGGACAACAACCAGCAACATAACTTTTAAACCTTGCATATATTTGGCACCCCGCCTCGTATCATGCAGGTATTATTCGGCTAGTTAATGAATGAGGCAAAAGGATTAGTTTTTAAGCTGCCCCTCTGCTTGGAAAATAAAAGGCGCTTGCAGAATGCAGAGGGAAGCGCGGGCTACAGCTGCAGCGGTAAGCGCCAAGACCAAGCCCCAGGCAGCGCCATAGGCCCTCTGCGTAAACGCGCTCGCAGAGCAGCAAGAGCAATGTTCCCTCTAAACTGTGGAGTCTTGTGAGCAAAACTTCTACTTTGTGAGCTACGGGCATTAATGTTGTGGGTGAGCGATTTGGCTACTGCAGACATTAGTCTGCTCTGGAACCCACCTTCCTGAGCAAAGACAAAAATGTGTGAGCCCGAAGCTAAAAAACTGTGAGCTGGCTCACACTAGCTCAGCTTAGAGGGAACACTGAGCCGGAGGACTCATTTTAAAAGGTTTTAAGGGTGCCACTGGACTCAAGCTTAGTTCTCACTTCTGTTGTTAACGCCTTTACTGTCTGTCTGCTGATGTGTTGCTATTTACATGTCTTGCCCAATGTGTTATTCCAGTCTTGGCAGTATTTACTGCTCAGTCACTTAGTCACTCAGTCACTGCCAACCTAGCAGTTCGAAAGCAAGAAATTGCAAGTAGATAAATAGGTACTACTTCGGTGGGAAGGTAACAGCGTTCCGTGCGCCTTGGTGTTTAGTCATGCCGGCCACATGACCACGGAAACATCTTCGGACAGCGCTGGCTCTTCGGCTTTGAAACGGAGATGAGCACTGCAACCCTAGAGTCAGATTCGACTGGCTTTCGAGCAAGGGAACCTTTACCTTTACCACTTAGGCATCTTGACTCTTAATTAGCTCTTCCTGACAACTAACACACCCCCCCCAACTTGGGGATAGAGCCTGGGGAGGACAGGGACCCCGGCGGGGTACAATGCCATAGAATCCACCCACTCAAGTATCCATTTTCTTCATTGATCAACAGTCTGGAGATGAGCTGTTAATTCCAGGGGATCCTCAGGTCCCACCTGGAGGCTGGCCACTCCTCTGTGGTAATCGTTCATGCAACTCCACTGCGAGCCATCAAAGTCTGACTCATTCGCCTGCATGTGTGGACGTTATTATTGCCCCCCTTCAAAACTACCGACGGTCGGTTTTATGTAGATTTTAAAGAGAGACATTGCTCAAAAGCCGGCAGAAGCTTCCCTCGAAGAAAAACCATCAGCCGCCGGCCTAAGGAGGAAACCACTTTTGGTTTCGCTTTTAAAAACCGAGGAAGCTGGGGAAAGGAAGAGAAAGAGCTGGATCGCAGGAGTTTTGCAAAGCACGTTTGGGCAGATGGCCGTAAAGAGAGTACCTCGATCTTCAGAATACACTTACCGGCATTGCGGGGGGGGCTGTGTTTGGGCTCTGGAGGAGTCCTCCGATCCGCTAGAAACCACCGGAGCCTGAAAGTCACGTGCGAGGAGGGAGGCCCTAAGAGCAAATCGCAAACACCCCGCCCTGGGAAATCCCTGCCCAGAGGAAGGGACGGAATGAGCCGTGTAGTCCTGTCTCTGGTTAGCGTATCCTCTGAAACATGGGGGGGGGGGAGGGGGGAGCTTACCTATTAGATCACCCTTCAGACCCGCTCAACAGTCCCCACAGAGGAGACTCTTATAACCGGTCTTCGTTTGTGTTTGATTGCCATCAAGTCGCAGCCGCTTGCAAGGCGACTGAGAAGCCGAGATGGTTTGCCATTGCCTTCCTCTGCAGACGCTTCCCGGGTGGTCTCCCTTCCAAATACCAACTCTGCTTAGCTTCCGAGATCTGAGACGATGGGGCTGCACCGCGCCCCTTCCCTCCCGGTGTTCATATTAAAGGTAAAGGTTCCCTTACTCGAAAGCCAGTCGAATCCTAGGGTTGCGGTGCTCATCTCCTTTTCAAAGCCGAAGAGCTAGCGCTGTCCGAAGAAGTTTCCGTGGTCATGTGGCCGGCATCACTAAACACCAAGGTGCACGGAACGCTGTTACCTTCCCACTGAAGCGGTACCTATTTATCGACTTGTAATTTCTTGCTTTCGAACTGCTAGGTTGGCAGGAGCTGGAACTAGAGGGGGGAGCTCACGCCTTTCATATTAGGGCTCTCTTAATTGCTTCCAACTAGGCAAGAACACTGACCTATGGAGAACACTAAGACCCGCACTGGAGGATTGCAGCCAACACACACAGAACAGGACCTAAGTGAGGCCATTCCCATACAGGCTTTGAGGGGGAAAACAGAATTTAGCTTTTAAGGGCTCCTTTAAAAGGCATACATATATAAAAACATTACATGGGGTGAACTGGGAAGACAAAATGGTGGGGGAGGGTTACACCCCCTTCATGACCAGGACCCCAAAGGCGGCCTCTGATGAGAAGTGCAGCAGAGCCGTCAAAGGCAGGGCAAAGAGTCTCCCATCTTGTGCAGGGCAGAAATTGGCAAAAGCAAGGAGAGTCCTGTCTTGCCAGGGCTGGCCTGGGTGGGGTGAAGTGAGTCTGGCACAGGGTCAGCCCAGCTGAGGGGGCTCTCTCCTGGTGTGGGACTGGCCCAGGCAGTTCTCCTCTCCCATGGTGCTGGCCAGGGAGAGGCAGCCCCAAGGCCATCAGCCCACCACTAGGACGTTGCCTGGTGGCCTTAATGGACAGTCTGGCACTGGATCCATGGACTGAATACAGTGGAACTTATTACTGAGTAAACGTGCATAAGATTGCATTGGAGGTACTTCCCACTACTACAGAATGGGAGTGCAAATCGGGAGCAAATCTAAGCTGGTCTATGTGGAAGTAAGACCTCTAGTTAGGACAACAGGAGACTGTGTGCCTCAACCAGTTTGATTTGCCATTATCCTTTAGCATTCAGATAGAGACACACACACATTGGAATTCAACAAAGTTTGAGTCCAGTGGCACCTTTAAGACCAACAGGGTTTAATTCTGGGTATAAGCTTTCGTGTGCATGCCCACTTCAACAACAACTGTTATTATTGTTGCTTCTGTCAGTCTGTCAAAGCTTCTGTTCCAGCAACATGAATGCAGCCGCTGGACAACTGCACTGCCACACTCAGGAGAAGGACAGAGACTGCATGAATCAGAAGTCAGTGTTTTCATGACATGTCTGCTTTAAGTGTGGTGGAGCACCTCCTTCTCCACCCTGCAAACACTCTCTGGTGGTTCACATACACACAAAGTTGCTTTAGAGAGTGTGGCCGTCTCGTCGATCTTGTGTGCACTGACTGGCTCTTGGCTAGGGTTGCCAACAACCTAGAGAGAGAAAAATGTATTGCCCCTTTAATAGAGACCTAATATGCGAAACTGAGCAGATGAAACTTTTCATGGCATGAGGTAAATAATGTCACCTGGTAATTATCACCCTATTAAGCCTTGGTTAAAGGGGCTTCAGGTTGTTGGCAGAGGAAGGTCTTTCCTACTATCTGGAGTCCCTTTCACTAGGGACTGTTTGGGCTGTGTCAACAGAAGTGTAGTGTCCAGATCACGCAAAGTGATGGTATTGCTTTACACTGCTCTGGTTAGACTTCACCTAGGGTATTGTGTTCAGTTTTGGGCACCACAACTTACGATGGATATAGACAAGCTGGAACATGTCCAGAGGAGGGCAACAAAGATAGTGAGGGGTCTGGAGATCAAGTCCTATGAGGAAGGGTTGAAGGAGCTGGGTATATTTAGCCTGGAGAGAAGACAACTCAGAGGTGATATGATAACCAATTTGCCCTATTTGGGCAAAGTATTGGAGAGAGCGGTGGCAATTCAGTTGCAGAGCTTCATGGATGACACTTCCATGCTGGACCCGTTCCAGTCTGGCTTCCGGCCGTGTCATGGGATGGAGACGGCACTGGTCGCTCTCACAGATGACCTCCAAAGGCATCTGGATTGAGGTGGCATGGCGGTACTGGTGTTGAAACTGTTGGTGGTGTTTGACACTGTCGACCACCAGTTACTGATCCACCACCTCGCCGACACTGGAATCCAAGGGCTTGCCTTGCAATGGCTTGTCTCTTTTCTCCAGAGTCAGGGATGGAGGGTGGCACTAGAGGTGCAGACGTCCCAGAGACACCCGCTGGTGTGCAGGGTGTTGCAATGGGGCAGTGGTATCCCCGATGTTGTTTAACATCTACATGCGCCCCCTCACCCAGATTGCCCGGAGGCATAGGCTAGGGTGCCATCAATATGCAGATGACACCTAGCTATATCTGTTGTTGGGCGGTCAGTCCAACTCTACCCCAGATGACCTGGAGTGGGTGCTTTGTGACATGGTGGGCTGACTTAGACTGAATCGACTGAAACTGAATCCAACGAAGACGGAGGTCCTGTGCTTGAGTCAAAGTAGGTCGGGGGTGGGGACCCCATTACCGACCTTTGGTGGGGCGCCATTGGTGCCAGCGCCGAGGATTAGGAATCTGGGAGTACTCTTTAACAATGGATGCCCAGGTAGCAGCCACTGCTAAGGCGGCCTTTCACCACCTATGTCTGATTAGGCAGCTGGTTCCCTTCCTTGAACGCAATGACCTAGCAACAACGATCCACGCAATGGTCACCTCAAGATTAGACTACTGCAACGCTCTCTACATGGGGCTGCCCTTGTCCCAGATCCGGAGGCTGCAGCTAGTGCAGAATGCCGCAGCCAGGCTGCTGATGGGTCTCTCTATACAGGACCATATCCAGCCTGTGCTGAGGACACTTCACTGGCTGCCTATAGCGTACCGGATCCAGTTCAAGGTGCTGGTTCTAACCTTTAAAGCCCTATATGGTCAGGGGCCTGCCTGCTTGAGGGACCGCCTCTCCCCATATGTGCCCCAGAGAGCACTGAGGTCAGGGTTGCAACATCGTTTGACCCTCCCTGGTCCGAAAGAAGCCAGGCTGAATATCACCACAATCAGGGCTTTCTCAGTGGCAGCCCCATACTGGTAGAATGAGCTCCCGGAGAAGAGAACCAACGGGTTGAAATTAAATCAGAAGAGTTTTCAGCTAAATATGAGGAAGAACTTCCTGACAGTGCGGTTCCTCGGTGGAACAGGCTTCCTCAGGAGGTGATGGGCTCTCCTTTGAAGGTTTTCAAACAGACACTAATGGCCATCTGACAGCAATGCTGATTCTTTGAACTTAGACAGATTATGAGAGGGAGGGAGAGCAGGAAGGGTTGCGTCAGTGCTTAGTTCTTGTGGCCCTTTCTTACATGCCCAGGGAAATGCTGATCGCCACTTTGGGGTCAGGAAGCAATTTTTCTGAAGGCCTGTTTGGCTGGGGATCCTGGAGGTTTTTTGTGGACGAAGATATTGGATTTATACCCTGCCCTTCACTACCTGAAGGAGTCTCACAGTGGTTTATAATCTACGTTCCCCTCCCACAACAGACACCCTGTGAGGTAGGTCGGGCTGACAGAACTCTTTTGAGAACAGCTCTGAAAGAACTTGTGACTGACCCAAGGTCACATCAACACCAGCATGTGGAGAAGTGGGGAATCAAACCCGGTTCTCCTAGATTAGAGTCCACACTCCCAACTACTACACCAAACTGGCTCTCATGGATCAGTTGGGGGGAGGAGATATTTGTGAATTCCCTGCATTGTGCAGAGGGTTGGATTAGATGACCCTGGAGGTCCCTTCCAACTCTATGATTCGATGATTCTAGGTACGGCAGGACTGGAACCTGGACCGCATGTGTGCCAAATGTGTGCTCTACACCACTGAGGCAGAACACCTGCATTGGGCCACTGGGTTCTTTAACAGCTGCCCTTATGCCTAGAGCTAAGCATTTATCTGCCAGCAAACCCATTCTGCCCCATCAACTCAGATTAGAACCATGATGCATGGAGAGAAGATAGGGTCACTAACCTTCAGGGGGGGCCTGGAATCTCATGCAACTACAACTGACTTCCAGGCAATGGATTCAGTTCCCCTGGAGAAAATGGCTGTTTTGGAGGATGGACTCTGTGGCGTTGTACCCCACAGGGGATACCCCACGGAGGTCTCTCCCCAAACTCTACCCTCCCCAGGCTCTACCCCCACATCTTCAGGAGTGGGGGTTAAGCCTTCTTCCCACACTGTTTTTCTGAACTGAAAAATCTCTGAAGAGTCTGTGATTTGGCTATGTGTTTTGCTGGAGTTTTGTTGTTGTTAAAAACTTAAATCTTCAATAAAATGGTTAATTAAGAAGACTTTTTGAATAGTTTCTTGGTCTTCTGAACACATATGTATGTGATCAGCCTTCCTTCCTCATAAACTACTAATTTCCCCTCGTTAATGATGTTAAAATGTAATTGCAAACAAATCCTCCAGAATGACTATTTCAATCAAACTTGACAGGGGAAAAATTGCAGCTAAGAAATTATTATGCAGTCAGCTCATTTGCAGATGTGAACTTCAATTCAGGAAAAAAAAATATAATGGAATTTAAGAACAAACCTCATTTCTGTTTCAAGAATCTGTGAATGGGAAGGCATTTGGGAAGTATATGGAGGGAAACACCCAAGGCGTGAACATGACACATGATGTTTCAGGCTATGAGACTCAGTAATGCGGATTGTTCTTTTTACATGTAGTTAGATCTGTCTAAAGGTCTTGATTATGTATGTGCCTGTGACGATCCCTTTACTAGGGAGGTCTGGTTTTACTTTAAAGTGTCCCTTTTAGTTTATTTTTCTTTGGGTATCCGGCTGCCACCAGGAATTTTAAGGCTTTCCAACCTCTTACTATAATATATATTTCTATCACTAGGTAGGTGTACCATGGGTCTAGGCATTCATGAAGGTCTATGTGGTCTGAGGAAGGATTATTTGCTGAGCTGGTATACTTGAAGGAAATAGGATTTATTTAAAGAAAGCATCAACACGAGGGCAAACAATGTAAACAGAACTGGGAATGATTTGAACCATGGCTTGGTGTCTCTCACAAGCCTCTCTCCACTGACAGGGATATTTCATAGGCAACTTTGTAACACTTTTCACTGTACTTTTTCCTAGACTCTCAGCTTGTAATTTTCTCCTATAACACAGACTTAAATGTCACTCTTTTCACACACAGGGCTGAGTCTCCTTCAACTCAGAGACAGAACTTAACTGACTTCTGCTTCTCTCACAGAAATCTCAGGACCAACCCCTATCAACTGCTTTTACACAGCACTCTCTGCTGACTAACTAACTGACTGTTTAACTGTGGGGTTTTTTACTGTTAAACCTTAACTGTCATTTCTCCAACAGTCACTCCTGATAGACATTCAAATCATCCACACAGCATCCATTCCAAAACCCTTCCCCCTCTCTGTCACTCACCAATCATATCACTTGCCTGTTTCCAGCACTCTAGAATATCACAGCCATGCAAACTAAATTTTTAAAGACACACACACACATAAACATGAAATCGTTACAGTGCCTATGCAAAGTCATGCAGACACTAAAACAAACAAACAAAAAACCCTTCCAATATACGTTGGAGACTGCAGTCAAGATTACTAAGAGGCAAACTAGATGTGTGCCACAAGTCAGATCTGGGTTCCATGTAAGGATTCCAGGGGATCTCCCAGAATTACAGCTCATCTCCAGATTACAAAGTTAATTTTCCCCGGAGAAAATGTATGCTTTGGAGGGTGGACTCTGTGGCATTGTACCCCAAAGGGGTCTCTGTCCTCCCCAGGCTCCACCACCAAATCTCCCGGAGTTTCCCAACCTGGAGCTGGCAACCCTATCCCAGTAGCCCTTGGGGGGGGGGCTGGCAACCCTAGTTCCATTTGATGCAGTCATCGCATGTGGAACCCCACAGTGGGGCAACTATGCCGCCCTTGGCCATTTCACCATGGGAAAACAGTGTGGGAGAGAAGCTGAAGCCCCTCCTTCTCCACCTCCCCTATGCTGTGCTTCTGAGCCTAATCAGGGCTTGACGCACTTGGGTCTCCATGGTTATATTTGTCTGTGAAAATGAAAAAGTTGGTTCAGGGGAACCCAAACCCAACATACGGCACATATAACATCTAGTTTGGCCCTTAGTCTGAGATATACAAAATAGCTTGTTTCTTCAGCTGGCAGGGTTGGTGTAGACCAATGTATCTCCTCATCTCTGCATTGGCACTGATTATAGCTTTTTGGATGATACATCTAATATAGATCCAGAATGATATATCTAATTCCAAATTTTGCCCCAGGATACAGATCCAAATATGTACACAATGGGGCTGTGTATGGGAGGCAGCATGGTATAGTGAGTCTCAGCTTAGGATCTGTGAGACACAGGTTCGAATCCCCACTCTGCCCCACAGGGCCAGCTGCCAGGGCAACATGGCTTCTGGAGGGGTCCACTGCTGCTGACTCCCTCTCCATGCATCTCCTCCGACGCCTGCCCTCACACCCTTCCACTGCCGGCTTGCGACTGATTTGTCACTTGTGCTCCCTGTGGCATACACTGCCGAGAGCGGCTGGAGCGGGGCATGGGTGGTGCTCAAAGCATGAGCATTCCTCTGGCCATTGCACTGGCCATGGCAGTGGCACTCCTACCTGCACCCACCACACACACCCCTCCATCCGGAAAAGGGTGTACAGGCAGTGTGGGCAACTGTGACTACAGGTGGTGAGAGAGCTTGCGAGTGGGCAGAGGAAGGATGAACAAACTGGGGGGAGGCACACAGGTGGGCAAGCAAGAAAGGGTGCTTAGTAGTGGCCATAGGGGGGCCCTGAGTACTCTCTGCCCAGCCTCCCCCCCAAAAAAAAACCCCTGCTGCCACTTAAGCTTGTTGGGTGATCTTGGGCCACTCACATCCCTTCAGCCTATCCTGCTTTAGAGGGTTGTTGTGTGGATAAAGCACAGGAATAATGTAAGCCACTTTGGGTCCCCATTGAGAGAGAGAACCAGTCTGGTGTAGTGGTTAGGAGCATGGACTCTAATCTGGGAGAACCAGGTTTGATTCCCCACTTCTCCACATGCAGCTGCTGGTGTGACCTGGGGTCAGTTACAAGTTCTTTCAGAGCTGTTCTCTCATGAGCAGTTCTTGAGAGAGCTTTCTCAGCCCTACTTACCTCACAGGGTGTCTGTTGTGGGGAGAGGAAGGGAAGGAGATTGTAAGCCACTCTGACACTCCTGTAGGTAGTGAAGTGCAGGGTATAAATCCAATCGCTTCTTCATTGGGGAGAAAGGTGGGGTATAAATGCAGTAAATAAATACATACAGAGGGACAGGGGAGATCCCTCTTGTTGTTCAGTCGCACAGTCGAGTCCGACTCTTCACGACCCCATGGACCAGATCCCGCCAGGCAATGTTCCCTCTAAGCTGGGGAGTCCTGTGAGCAAAAATTCTTCTTTGTGAGCTACTGGCATTAAAGTTGTGAGCAAGCAATTTGGCTACTGCATAAATTAGTTTGCTCTGGAGCCATCCTTCCTGAGCGAAGACAAAAATGTGTGAGCTGGAGTCTAAAAAACTGTGAGCTAGCTCACACTAACTCAGCTTAGAGGGAACACTGCCGCCAGGCCTTCCTGTCTTCCGCCGTCCTCTGAAGTTGGCTCAACTTCATGTTCGTTGCATCTATGACACTGTCTAACCATCTCATCCTTTGTCGTCCCCGTCTTCTTTGACCTTCAATCTTTCCCAGCATCAGGGTCTTCTCCAGTGAGTGCTCGCTTCTCATTTGGTGGCCAAAGTATTTGAGCTTCAGTTTCATTATCTGGCCTTCCAGGGAACAGTCAGGGTTGATCTTCTTGCAGTCCAAGGGACTCTCAAGAGTCTTCTCCAGCAACATAGTTCAAAAGAATCTATTCTTCGGCGCTCGGCCTTCCTTATAGTCCAACTCTCGCAGTCATCCCTCAAGCTTACATAAAAACCTGAAAAAGCCCCCCCCTTTTTTAAAGATGCAGACCTTTTAAAAAATCTGAATGGTAAAAAGTGCCATCTGTGCCTGCTCAGACAGTACTGAGAGGGGAAAGTAGGGCATATTTTTGGTTGTCAGAGCCATCTAAAATTGCACCTAACAATGAGATCAGGTCAATGGGGGAAGAAGAAAGCATGGGGTCTGAAAAGGAAGAGAAAGCCGACAAGAGGAGAAGTAAGTGTGTGGGATGGACACCAGGAGAGAGGAAAGTTTGAGCAGATGGGCGGTTAGGAGAGGAAAACAGGGGAGGGTGGGTGAGGGTGGGTAGAAAGCATGGGGGAGCAAAGGGACAAGAAGTAGGGGCTTGTGGGAGAGGGCATGAGTTTGCCTCCCCAGAGAGTCTACATTTGGCAAAGAATGCAGCTGCTCTCTAGCCCCAAGGATGACGGCAAAGGTGGGAACAGTCCCACTTCTGCAGTTACCCTCCGGAATGAGAGAGCAGTGGACAGATGCTGGGACCTGCTCCAGCAGTGTGCTCCCACAGCACTGGCTATGGATGGTAAGATAGAAACAGGTGGCTTTTAGCTGGCTTGCAGATGACTGCCAAGGTGAAGCTCTTGTCACCTCTGCAGCCATCCTTGGGAAACCTAAAAAAGAATTTGTTTGCTTGTTTGCTTGCTTATTTGTTTGTGGCCTTGTTTCTTTGCTTGCTTGCTTGCTTACTTGTTTAGAGGATTTAAATTAAATTAAAAACAAGTCTTCAGAAACAATTCATAAAAATAAACCAAATCCACTGAAAATAAGACACTGTATTAAAACATCATACAAATCAACATTAGGTAGCCTAAATGATAGGTTAAAGAGTCCTCAGGCCAAAAGCAGACCATCAAGCAGCTTTTTAAAAAGATAAAACAAATTACATAGAAGCTTGAGTAAAAAATGAAATTTTTGGTCTGGCACATACAAGAAAGTAAGATAGGCACCCTGCAAGCCTCAAGGGGGAAGGGCCTTCCAAGGGTGAGGTGGGTCCCACTTTGTTTTACAACTTGCTATCACTATCATTATCAGTAGGAATAATACTGTGTGTCACATATCTAATCCCCCCCCTTCCCCCTTCTTTTTCAGCAAAAGCAGTTATATGTGTGACACAGTACAGCAAAGGGAGTGGGGAAATCTGGAACTCCAACCACACCCTTCCAAATTGCCCTCTCCAAGATTCTCTAACCTTGAGCAGGCTGATTTCCCTTTTCCCTGTTTCTCCATTAAGGGATGCTTCGAAGCATGGACTGTATGCCAATGTACCCCACTGTCCTCCCCAGGCTCCATCCCCAAATCTCCAGGAGTTTCCCAGCCTGGATCTGGCAACCGTACCCCCCATCCTCCGCTGGTGGTGCAGGGGGACCTGGCAACCCAAGCTACTGCAGCTTTTCATGGTGTGGAGGTACATAGCATCACTTGGTAAATAACATTCAAATTTAGCTTTGCTCAAGGGACAAGACGTTTTTTTGCCTCTTGTCACGCTCGGGCTGGAGGGAGGGGTCGAGTCGGCCATAGATAGGATCCAGGATGTTTAGCTGAACAGCGGCAGGTTAGGTTTGCCTCCTCCAACAGTCGTGTCCCTGACGTCCCGCCCAATCTGCCCCGTGCCCTTGCCCCCCTCCTTTCTTGGGGCTTTCGCCCCTCTGCGGGCATAGGGCCAGTATTCCAGGACCTCCCGGGAATGGTCTAGGGCTGGGCTCCATCTTCTGGCGAGTGCTGACTGGGTGGTTTCCTGCATAGTAGGGAGGGGGTTGGCATCGCCCTCCTGACACCTCTCCGGGAAGTTGAAAAACCTAGGAAAACAGTGCAAGCAAAAGGCTTAATTGCTTTCTCCATGCGTGCCGTGGTCTTGATTCTAACTGAGCCAGGGAGTCCAGTTCCAAGCAGTTCACATCTGATCAAAAGTCCTCATGGTAGCCACTGGGAAGACATGAGGCACTTGTAGTGTGTGAATCTGCTCTTGACTCCTAACTGTTCTCAGTGTTCAGTGCTCATGGAGTATATTTTGTCCTCACCAAGCCAGATCTGGGGAGAGGGGGCTTTTTCTTTTGTTAATTTACAAAATCATATATTTACATATAGAAGGTCGCTAATATATAAAAAGGAACTGCGGTGGCTCACGTGGTTAAGACGCTGAACTGCAGGCTGTGAAAGGTCAGTAGTTCAGCAGTTCAAGACCCGGGTGCCGCATGACGGAGTGAGCTCCAGTCTCTAGTTCCAGCTCCTGCCAACCTAGCAGTTCGAAAGCAAGAAATTGCAAGTAGAGAAATAGGTACCACTTCGGTGGGAAGGTAACAGCATTCCATGCACCTTGGTGTTTAGTCATGCCGGCCACATGACCACGGAAACGTCTTCGGACAGCGCTGGCTCTTCGGCTTTGAAACGGAGATGAGCACCGCAACCCTAGAGTCAGATTCGACTGGCTTTCGAGCAAGGGAACCTTTACCTTTACCTAATATATAGAAACCCCTATCTTATCTGTGCCTTCCATGATTTTCAGGAGGGCCACTCTCTTTACTAGTAATAGATACAACCGGGTCCAGGATAAGTTGTGAAGGGGACAATATAGAAATTCTCACCCACAAAAACTTCCTCCATCAGGATTCTTTAAGCTACCAGGGCCATGAACAGGCTGAGGCTGCTTTTTCCTGTTCCATTTCCCTTTTTTAAAAATTTTTCTCTTTATTCATTTTTCATAACAAAGCAAACAAGAACATGCAAAGAATCCAATAATAAACACTCGACATTCCTACAAAAGAGTTACAGTATCATTCAGGTATTTTTGAACTTAAAGCCCCAGAGATAATAACAACAAATAACGAAAGCATCCTTTAAATTTCAACTCTTAGTATGTTACATCAGAACCCATTTTTGGTAACAGGTATTTATTGGCAATATGCCCCGTGAAGTAAGAAATGAAAATATCAGGAACCAGGTTGATTCAAATTTGAGGTTAGGGGACCGTAAAATTTGAGCTCTATGTAGTTTATCTGCAATCTTAGCCATCACAAATTGATCCCATATTTTTTCATGCCAGGCTGCTATCGTTGGAGGATGAGGAGACCTCCAACATGACGCTAATGTCAAACGCGCTGCAGCCAGAAGCATCGAGATAATTTCCCTGTTCCTAGCATCCATATCATTATCCCAGTAGTTCAGCAGAAACACTTCAGGCTTAAGACTAAGATCTATCGAAGTTATGTCAGCGATCTCCTTCCGAACGTCCTCCCAAAAATTACTCATCCGTGGACATGCCCACCAGCAGTGAATAAAGGTACCAACCTCCCCGCAACCTTTCCAACAGCGTGGATCACTGTTCATGTTTATCTTCTGTAATTTACACGGTGTCATGTACCACCTCGAGAACAATTTAAAAAATTGAAGCCGAATGTTAAAGACATTTCCCTTTTTCACGTAACACTCAGCTGTTCTCAGCATTCCACCACCACCACCCCCGAGCATTTTCAGTTGTCTTCAGGGCATTTTAAAAAGTTCTTTCTTTCTTTCTTTCTTTCTTTCTTTCTTTCTTTCTTTCTTTCTTTCTTTCTTTCTTGTTAATTTACAACATTTTATTTTTTCTGAACACTCAGGGGATTCCCTGAACAGGTAGAGATTGCCTAGTGCCCTCAGTGTGCATGTTTTCTGTCCACACAATGGCTATTTTTACCCTCCAGTTCCTTAGGTAACTTATTGGATATTTATAGGTCACTAAATTAAGGTTGCCTTGACCTGGCTAGCCCAATGTCATCAGATCTTGGCTGCTAAGCAGGGTCAGTCCTGTTTAGTACTTGGATGGGAGACCACTAAGGAAGTCCAAGGTTGCTATGCACCGTAATCCAGGGTTCTTTTTTTTTGCTGGTTTAAAATATTTCATCTTAAAAATACAATGTGTTGCAAACAACAACAGCAAACCCCCCCCCCCCCCAAACTTAAGGCTGCTCACCAACAAACTAATGCATACAGGATTAGGATCTTTCTGCAGTTCCAGGGAAGGAGAGAATAATTTGTTTCATGCTTAATGTAATGTATTGAAATGATTACATGAAGCACCTCATAGGACTCCCATGTTAAGCTTCGAGCCAGACCAGGGCTCCTCTGAGCGAACTTCCTATTGGTCGCTTCGTAACAGCGACCAATCAGAACGATACCATTCCCTAGGAGGGAAAGACTCCCATTGGTCTTTATTCTAGCAATCTCATTGGTTGTTATTTGTAAATAGGCGTGGCTACATTAGCCCGGTTATGTTTAAAAGGAGCATAGGCTCCCACTGTTTCCTGTTCTGGTTTCTTACTGAGTTAGTGCTTGTTCGTTACTTCTAAATAAAGCTGAATCACTTGCTGAATCACTCTACGAGTCCTTTGTTAGCGCGATCTAACAATTGGCGACGAGGATGGGATGTTAGAGCAGGTAGGCAGCCCTGCGGACATCCACACTTCGGACTCGGAAGAAAGCGGGCAGAGCACAGCAGCCGATCCGGCGGAGGCGCCACCAGCTCCGGTGCCCAAGTCTCCCCCGATGGCTGGAAGCCAGAAGTTCGAGTGCTTCGAACCCTCCTCAGAAGACTGGGACTCCTACCTGTCCAGGTTCGAGTTCCATCTGGAGACCCACGACATCACCGATGAGGCGAAGAAACGAGCATGCCTCCTGAGTTCCTGCGGGAAGGGGACCTTCGACATAGCCAGGTCGTTGGTGGCCCCAACTGATATAAAGACTGTCACCTACGCTGACATCACGGAGAAGCTTAAGGCTCACTATTCTCCACAACCGTCGGAGATCGCCTGCCGGCACGCTTTTTACAAGCGGAACCAGGCCGGAGGCGAGACCATCGCAGATTTCGTGGCGGCCCTTCGCAAAGCCGCACGGCCATGTAATTTCCACAACGTGGAGGAAGCCCTCAGAGACCGTCTCGTCTGCGGTCTCAAAGATGAAAGGCTGCAACAGAGGCTGTTCGCCCGCACCACCCTGACCTGGGCAGTGGCCTACGAAGAGGCCGTGGCCGCGGAAGCAGCGGAGAAGTCCACGAAGGAGGTCCGCCAGCGGGTGGCAGAGCCCAGTATACACGCTCAACGAGACAGCGAGGGCGAAGACGCGGATGATGACGTCAACGCGGTTCGAGGCAAGCGGACCCCAGCGAAGACTACCAACGTCAAGCCTTGCTCCGGTTGTGGCGGGAAGCACCAGCGCGGCTCCTGTTGGGCTCGTGATGTCGACTGCAGAGCGTGTGGGCGGCGTGGTCATCTGGCCAGAGTCTGCAGATCAGCGAAGAAGGATCCCTCAACTAACAACCGGTCAGCGCAGAGGGGCACTCCAGTCAGCACCCAAGGCAAGACCCGTTCCTCAGCATCGGAAGCAAGCTGCCAGTTGACGGCGACCTTGTCGAGCGCATCGGCCGTAAATCGCACCAGCAGCCAGGGCAAGATCACCGTGACTCCACTCCTCGACGGCCGACCCTGTACAATGGAGGTGGACTCAGGATCGTCCGTGACGGTGATTTCTGCCGCGTCCTGGCGCCAGTTGTTCCCGAACCGAAGCCGGCGGCGGCTCCAGCCTGCGGGAACCAGAGTGTCCGACTTCCAGGGCAACCGAATTCCCTTGGCCGGACGGGACTCTGTTACTGTTGAGTATAAGGGGAAATGTGTTAAACTGTCATTCCTGATTGCAGAGGGAGACCGGGTTAACCTGCTAGGGTTAGATTGGTTTGAGCCATTGGGCATCGGTATTTCTGGGATTAACAGGATGTCTGAAAATAAATGGGGCATGCTGTACGACCTGTTCCCTGATGTATTTGCCGAAGGGTTGGGAAGGTACAAGGGCCCCCCGGTTGCGTTTGACTTAGATCCGTCAGTCAAACCTATTAGGTTGAAGTATCGGAAAGTACCTGTGTCTCTCAAACATAAGGTGGAAAAAGAGATTGACAAACTAGTTGAGCAAGGGGTTTTAGAGCCAGTACCATACAGCAAATGGGAGACCCCGATCGTAACCCCTGTCAAATCAGATGGGTCCATACGACTATGCGCCGATTACAAATGTACGATTAACAAGGCGCTGCAGCAACATTCGTACCCGGTCCCGGTAATAAGCCACATTTTGGCTTCCCTGGGGGGTGGCAAGATTTTCGCCAAATTTGACCTGGCCCAGGCATACCAGCAGTTGCCTGTCACCCCGGAGGCTGCCGAGGCCCAAACAATTGTAACCCACCAAGGGGCTTTTAAAGTGAACAGGCTGCAATTCGGGGTCAACGTAGCACCTGGGATTTTTCAGGGCCTCATGGAACGTCTACTAAGGGGGGTACCTGGCACAGTGCCCTATTTTGACGACGTGCTGATTGCGGGCGGGTCTGAACAGGAACTACTGGACCGGGTTAAAGAGGTCCTCAGGCGTTTTCAAAATGCCGGCCTCAGAGTTAAGCGCTCAAAATGCACGCTCGGGGTGGAAAGTGTGGACTTCCTGGGGTTTCGCATTGACGCAGAGGGAGTCCACCCCACGGATGAGAAGGTATCTGCAATCCAAAACGCCCCCAGGCCGGTGAGTAAGAAGGAGCTCCAATCCTTTTTAGGACTCCTGAATTTTTATCATGCGTTTTTACCGCATAAGGCATCAGTGGCGGCCCCTTTGCACGCGCTTTTGCACAAGGAGGCAAAATGGAAGTGGGGGCAGGCCGAGGAAAAGGCTTTTGTGGGAGTCAAGGAGCTGCTGACATCTAATGCCGTACTCACGCATTATGATGAACACAAGCTCCTGGTGTTAGCTGCTGACGCTTCACCGTTTGGAGTAGGCGCAGTTTTAAGCCATCTGATGCCTGATGGGAGCGAAGCGCCTATCGCTTTTTATTCTAGATCACTATCTGCGGCAGAGCGGAACTATGCCCAGATAGACAAGGAGGGTCTGGCGTTGGTAGCGGCTGTCAAAAAGTTCCATGATTTTATTTTTGGCAGACGATTTTTGCTGGTCACTGACCACAAGCCGCTACTGGGGATTTTTGCGCCCGATAAGCAATTGCCAAACATCATGTCCCCACGCATGCTTAGATGGGCGATATTTTTGCAGGCTTATGATTTTGACTTAGAGCACCGGCCTGGGAAAGCGATTGGGCATGCGGATGCCCTCAGCCGGTGCCCGGTGCCGGACATTGGCGCAGACCCTGCCCCCGCCTGTGAGGTCTTGGCAATTGAGGAGCTTCCTCGACCCCCGGTATCATCCAGGGACATTGCAGCACACACGGCCAAGGATAGCGTGCTGTCCCGAGTATTAAACTGGGTTTGGAGGGGGTGGCCGGTTGGAAGCGTTGAACCGGAGTTCGGCCCTTACAAAAGCCGTCAAAATGAACTATCCATTTCTAAGGGCTGTGTATTATGGGGGAACAGGGTGGTGGTTCCTGACAAACTCAGGACGAGAGTGTTAGAGTCGCTGCACGAGGGTCACCCCGGTATGGTACACACCAAAGCGTTGGCCAGAGGGTATGTCTGGTGGCCGGGGCTGGACAAAGAGATCGAAGAATGGGTACGAGGGTGTCCCAAATGCCAGCAAGTCAGACCCGATCCCCCACAAGCTACACCCCAAGGCTGGGAGTCATCTGGTAAACCCTGGGCCAGATTGCATATAGATTTTGCTGGCCCTCTCCAAGGGCAAATGTTCCTAATTGTGGTGGACGCTATGTCCAAATGGCTGGAGGTCGTGCATATGAAATCGACCACATCACTTGCTGTGATCCATGCGCTCCGCCGACTTTTTGCCACCCACGGGTTGCCTGACGTCATCGTCAGTGACAACGGGCCTCAATTTGTGTCTGAGGAATTTAGGCTCTTCCTCACGAGTAATGGCATACGCCAAATGACTTCGGCCCCTTTCCATCCGGCATCTAATGGCCAAGCCGAACGGATGGTCAGGACGGCCAAAGAGGCCCTGGGTAAAATGGACGAAGGGGACTGGAGCCAGAGGCTGGGCTCCTTTCTTTTGCTGCAGCACACCACCCCCTGTAGTGCTACAGGCCGTAGTCCGGCCGAATTGTTAATGGGGCGGAGACTCACGACCCGTTTGAACCGAATGCACCCAGACCTCACTGAAGAGCAATCCGAGCGTACCACGGCGCAACCGAAGGTGCGCATGTTTGAAAAAGGGGACAAGGTTTTCGCACGAAATTATGCAAACGGGCACTTGTGGCTTCCTGGGGTTATATCCGACTCTGTGGGTACTCGAATGTATGTGGTGCAGTTAGCTGACGGTCGAATATGGCGGCGCCACATAGATCAGTTAAGGAGACGTTGGGCTAGGGACAGCGCTGACTCTCCGACGGCTGAATCCCCTGATGTCGAGTGGACACCCCCAGAGCAGGCGGTGAGTACCGAAAGGCCCGGTACTGTCCCCGAGTCAGGGCAGAACCCTGTGTGCGGGGCTGAAATCCCAGTCGAGTCTGTGCCTGATCCAGGCTGTAGTGAACCCCACTCTGACCCACAACCTTGTCTGCCCGTGGAGCCTGCACCGCTCCGCAGGTCCCAGCGTTCGCGGCAAATGCCGACTTATCTGAAGGACTATGAGTGTAAATACTGTTGGAATAACTGATGTACAAAGGTTGATTGTATGTATGTAAATAATAAAACAATTGGGATGATGGCTTAACTTAGGGGGGAGGAATTGTAATGTATTGAAATGATTACATGAATCACCTCATAGGACTCCCGTGTTAAGCTTCGAGCCAGACCAGGGCTCCTCTGAGCGAACTTCCTATTGGTCGCTTCGTAACAGCGACCAATCAGAACGATACCATTCCCGAGGAGGGAAAGACTCCCATTGGTCTTTATTCTAGCAATCTCATTGGTTGTTATTTGTAAATAGGCGTGGCTACATTAGCCCGGTTATGTTTAAAAGGAGCATAGGCTCCCACTGTTTCCTGTTCTGGTTTCTTACTGAGTTAGTGCTTGTTCGTTACTTCTAAATAAAGCTGAATCACTTGCTGAATCACTCTACGAGTCCTTTGTTAGCGCGATCTAACACTTAAGGATCCTGATTTCCACATTTAAATGTCACAGGGGTTATTGGGAATCATTTGTTTGGCCAGTAAACATACTACATTCATTATCTGTGACCATAAAGTGTTGCTGTTCTGGAACTCTACACAGCCCAGCTGTTTTTTGTTGCTTGTGAAGTAAACTGGGATGAGGACACTTACAGTTCAATCCCAAGCAGAGTTACACCCTTCTAAATCCACCGAAGTCAGTGGGTTTAGGAGGGAGGAACTCTGTTTATGATCACACTGTTAGAGATCTAAAGGTTTGTTTAAAAGACCTAACTTAGGAATCACTAAGTTAGGTAGGTTAGATAAAAATGATTACTCATTCCTATAGGGTTTGTATTGTACACAATTCTTTACCATCTTTATTCTTCAGTATCCTCTCAGGCAGGTCATTGCAAGTTCTGATTTACAGAAAGGAATCTAAAGATGAAATCTAGGGACTATTCGGGGAAATTTTCACAGCCAATCACATCCAGGACTGATGAGAGGGAGGAACTTGGGGACAAACCCTAGTCTCCCTGGGGACACATGGACCTGAGCAAGTCATGTGATTAGCTTTTTAATATGATGTTTGGATTGGGTCTGTGTGGTGTGAAGGGAAACAGTCAGAAGAAATCCTTTGCTAGGTGCCCTTGGGTGCTCTCAGCAGCTCTGATCACACCTTCTAGGTCCAAGCCCAACAGTATTCTTGATTGGCCCAAATTGTTTTTCTCTATTCACTGATGGAGGATGCCAGTCATTGTCAGACAAAGGAACAACTGCAAGGCAACCAGCCAGACTTACAAAAGTCCCTCTTATCTATGGGACTGCTTCTCCCCCTCTGCTCTTCCATTACAGCTTCATTCATTTGAGCAGGGCCTTCTGCAGGTGCCAGCATGAAAATGGGCAAAATCCACAACTGCCCGAGGAGGTGCTTTCTCTATTGTGGTTCCCACCTTGTGAAACGGCCAGCCTGAGGAAGTCAGGAAGACTCCCGCTCTCCTGGTTTTCTGCAAACCATGCAAAATGGAATTATTCAAGATGGCCTTTCTGCACAGGTAATAGGGTTGCACTGTACAAAGAAGAAGAAGAAGAAGAAGAGAAGAGATTGGATTTGTTCCCCGCCCTTCACTTGGAGTCTCAGAGCGGCTTACAAACTCCTTTCCCTTCCCCTCCCCACAACAGACACCCTGTGAGGTGGGTGGGGCTGAGAGAACTCTGACACAAACTGCTCTTTTTCAAGGGCAGCTGTGCCAGAGCTTGTGACTGACCCAAGGTCACATCAGCAGGTGCAAGTGGAGGAGTGGGGAATCAAACCCGGTTCTCCCAGATTAGTATCCACGCACTTAACCACTACACCAAAATGGTTTACATACTTACTTGGATAAATGATTAGGGACTGTGGTCTAGATTGCTGTGTAGCTTACTGCAAGTAGGAGTCTATTATATAATTTTTGCACTGCTTAATGTGTCCTGTTAATGCTTATGCTGTGTTTCAGTTCTTTCAGGTTGGTTCCAGACTTCTACAATCCTAATGCATTGTTTAATGTCCCATTTTGTTGATTGTACTGACTCACTATGTGTGATCCACCTTGAGTCCCTGTGAGAAAGTTGGACAGTACATAATGTAAACAAATACATAAATTAAACAATAAGCCATGTTTCATGTGTATCATCTCAGGGCAAAAAAAATGTACTATGGACTTTATGGACTGAGTTTATCACAGGGATTCAGGAGCCTGACACCTATGTTTCCTACCCCTAGAATAGCCACAGCATATATCTGTTTAACCAGTTATTGTTGTCAGTGATTTGAACTGATGAAGTTAAAAGCATGCAGTGTAATTTCTCAAGGACTGTGTCACTTAGAATTGTGGGTGGGCAACTGCACATGTGAATCACCATTACCAACCCAGCCTCCATACAATGTAAACAGGCCATATTCTTCCTGCCATACCAGTGTGGGGTAGTGGTTAGAGTGCTGACTCTGGATCTAGAAGAACTTGGTTCAAATTCCTGCCATGACACAATGCACACTGGGTGACCTGAGACCAGTCACTCTCTCAGCCTAAGCAACCTCACAGGACTGTTGTGAGGATGAAATGAGGGAAGGGAAATCCATGTATGCAGCCCTATGTTCAATGGAGAAAGTGTAGATTAAAAGGTAGTAGATTGCTGCTACTTTTCTATGTTCATCATGACTGTTTATTTATGCGGAGGATTCAAATACCTACCAAGGAAAACAGCCTTGAATCAGCCGATGAGCTGGACATTTTATAGTGGATACGATGCGGAATTTCGCTTTCCAGCCAGTATAATTCATTCAAAGCTTTCTCCTTTGCTTTATATCTGCATGCTACTAACCTCTGTGGGTCATCAGTCAATTGAACCAAAACAGTGTTAAATAAGGGCAAAAAGAAGGACCAGACAATTAAAAGTTCAAAGTGCTGTCCACATTTAGCAATCCATGTCTGGAAAGGCTTACATAGTGATTTTTCATTCACGCCAAAACACAGAGACAATATTCATAGTATCATCTTTCAGTCTCAAGTGGTGCTGATTGATTGCAATCCAGGGAAATGGGAATTGGCCTTTAGGGCTGAAAACACCACACATGCATTAGCAGTTCTACAACAATATGCACATGAAAATATTACAAGTGAGGGACTTGCAAGGACCTGCAAGGGGATATCTCATTTTCCCCTT
>NW_015165272.1:241832-377763 GCF_001447785.1 Gekko japonicus | reverse complement strand
CCCTTCAACAAAAGACCCTTTAACTCCTCCCGTTTTCCTGCTTCCTTCCCACCTATCAGCCAACCTACCTTTATCTCCCCACCCCCATCTTCAACTTTCCCTTTTTCCCCTCTCCCTGGCAGCCTAGGATTGCCAAATCTGGATAAGTTCCTGTAGATTTGTGGGCAGAGCCTGGGCATGGGAAAGTCTGGAGAGGGGAGGGAGTTCACCAGCAATGTGATGCCATAGAGTCCACCCTCCAAATAGGGTTGCCAGGTCCCCTCCCCACCCCAGCTGGGAGATTTGGGGGGGGGGGTCTGGGGGGGGGTCCCACCCCAAGCCCCACCGCCAAGTGTGACCACCCAGCCAGCCATCCCTCTCCCTCCCCTCCTGCCCAATTTAAAGGGCTTCAGCTGAATGGTGGGGACTGCGTGGCCGCCGACCAGCTGGAGGGCCCTTTAAATCTAGCGGGAAGGAGGGAGAGGGGTGCTTGCAGGCAGCATGCTTGGCTCGCAAAAAGACCCTTTAAAGTGTCTTTTTGCGAGCGGGGTGGGGCCCGTGGTACACGGTGCTGGGGAAAATCACCCCCACCACCATGTCCCCCACCATGCTCAAAAATGACCCTTTAAAGGGTCTTTTTATGAGCCAAGCATGCAGCCCATGAATGCCCCTCCCCCTCCCTCCCACTAGATTTTAAAAACCCTCCAGCTGATCAGCAGGCCACGTGGTCCCCTCCGATCAGCTGAAGCCCTTTAAATTGGGAAGGAGGGGTGGCCAGGTGGGTGGTCATGCTTGGGGGTGGGGCTTCCCCCACCGGCTATCTGGTGCAAGTAAGAGAACCCCTGCCTGGACCTAGGGGCTGGCAACCCTACCTCCAAAGCTACTGTTTTCTACAGGAGAATTGATTCCTGTGTTCTGGAAGTTAGTCATAATTATGGGAGAACTCCAAGCCCCAGCTGGCGGTTGGCAAACCTATGGCAGCTTCTCCCCAGGAAAATTCTGGCCCAGAGTCAAAGTACTGGGTGCCAGGCCCCATTGGACAGTGGAAAACCTGCAAGAACTTGCAGTTCCCCCTATATTTCCCTCTCTATATGATTTCTTCTCTCCCTGCTCTTGGCAGCCCCCATATCCTTTCCCCTTTCCCTGCTTCCTTCTCTACTTCCCACACACCAATCAAGCTTTTATCTGCACCCCATCTTCAACTATATTTATGTAATGTATTCAGCCTGACATGCCCGGACTTGCCCGGGCTGGCCAGGCACAACTCTTCAATAGCTTCATGTCCAAAGACAATGGGTCCGTAGGATCCTAGCCGGCCCAATCAAAGGGCCAGCTTCTCAGCCGGGAGACCAATGGTCGCCCGGTTACTGTAAATAGCCTATCGGGAGTAGGGGGTGTGTTTAGGTGTACTTGGTGGCGGGTTTTCTGAACATATATAACCAGCCTGCGAGCTGGTCCCTTCGTCTTTGTCCTGAACTAAATAAAGGTATGCTTAGCTGAAATCACTCTCCGTCTGCATACTTTTCACTGGCGACGAGGATGGGATCCACGACCCCATGAACAAAGACCCGGACGCCAACACGAGCACCGCACTGAGCCCCGACGCCGAGACCTCCAGGAACCGCACCGCTTCGCTTCCCAGCTCTCCGGCAACCGCTCATCGCGCAGCTCCCGGCTCCGCTTCGCTCCCTGCTGACCCCGAGAGCAGCAGCGGCCTCCACAACGCTCCCGACGCCATCGCCGTTCCAGAGGCCACCCCACCACGTGGCTGCAACACAATGGCGACCGCGACCGCAACTGAAAGCCTGCCCGCTTTCGATCTCTCCCAGCCCTCGCTGTGGGACACCTGGCTGGACACGCTGGAGAGCCGCTTCACCATCCACAAGGTGGTGGATGACGCGATGAAGAAGGCTTACCTGCTGAGCCACTGCGGAATCCAGACCCATCGGCTCCTCAAGGACTTAATCTCGCCCAAACTAACGAAGGACGAGTCATACAGCTCCTTAGTCCAGGCCCTGACCGACCATCTGGCTCCCAAACCCACGAAGTACGTGGAGCGGTTGGACTTCTTCGCAAGAGTTCAGGGCCCCAGCGAAACCACCTCCGATTTTCTGGCGGCGCTGCGGAGCCTGGCGACCCGGTGCTCCTTCCCCAGCCTCGACGATACCCTCCTGAACCAGTTCCTCGTCGGACTCCGGGAGCCGAAGCTGCAGAGGAAACTGGTGAGCCAGAACGATCTGAGCCTGGACAAGGCCATCCGGGAGGCCTCAGCATACGAACAAGCGCGACAAGACCGCCGCGCCAAGGCGGTCCACCGTACCCAAGTGAGCAGCGGCTCCGACGTCTCGGACCAAGAGGAAGTCCTGCAACTCCGACAGCGGACTCAGCAGCGACCAAAACACGCATCCTCCAGGACCAACAAGGCCCCGTCTCCAAGCCAGTGCGCCAGCTGCGGGGAGGGCCACGAACGCCGGTCGTGCCGTTTCCGGAATGCGGTCTGCCGCTCCTGCAACAAGGCCGGACACATCGCCAAGGTCTGCCGGTCCCAGGGACAACGACCGAGATCGGCCACCCACCAGACCACCGCGGAACTGCCCCTGGAGCTCCACACCGTGTCGTCCCACTTCCCACAGCACCAGGTCTGTAACCTGCCCCCCGACGGCCCAAATAAAATGCATGTGACGGTCCTCATAGAGGGAGCCCCCTGCACCATGGAGATCGACACCGGGTCGACCTACTCCATAATATCCGCGGACACGCTCCGTTCACTGTGTCCTCAGGGGGGGCCACCACTACAGAAGTCACGGGGTTTCCGGTTACGGGACTTTAACAAAAACCCCGTGGCGGTGGTGGGCTGGGGCAAGTTCCGGGTCCAGTTTCAGGGCTTCAAGGGCCAACTGGACCTACTGGTTGTGGACCGCCCCCTCTCCAGCTTGTTGGGACTGGCCTGGTTCAAGGCCCTGGGGCTCTCCGTTACGGGCATCAACCAGGTTGGAGCACAGGATTTCGGGGCGGTGTGTGCAGAATTCCCCCGCGTCTTCGATGGGACCCTGGGGCGGTACACGGGCCCCGCCATCTCCCTGGACCTAGACCCAGCGATACGCCCCATACGCATCAGGTCCCGGCTGCCCCCGATCTCCATGAGGCCGAAGGTGGAGGCCGAGCTTGATCGCCTGGTTGAGCAAGGCGTGCTAGAACCTGTGGCGTCGGCCCGGTGGGAAACCCCCATTGTCACACCAATCAAGCCGAACGGGGACGTCCGCATCTGCGCGGACTATAAATGTACCATAAACAAAGCCCTACAGCCCCACGCATACCCGGTGCCGGTAGTAAGCCAAGTGCTGGCGGCCCTGGCCGGGGCCCGGGTGTTCGGCAAACTGGACTTGGCCCAGGCGTACCAGCAGCTACCGGTGGACGCCGCCACGGCCGAGGCCCAGACCATTGCGACCCACAAGGGGGCCTTCAAAGTGCACCGCCTCCAGTTCGGGGTCTCAGTCGCGCCGGGGATCTTTCAATCTTTTATGGATTCCCTTCTTAAAGGCATCCCCGGAGTTCAGCCGTTTCTAGACGACGTGCTGATCGCCGCGCCAGACCCCTCGTCCTTCGCAGACCGTCTGAGGGCCGTTTTACAGCGCTTCGACGCGGCGGGCCTCAAGGTGAAACGGGAGAAGTGCCTACTGGGGGTGCCGCGGGTGGAGTTTCTGGGCTTCGCGGTGGACGCCGCCGGCCTGCACCCCTCCCAGGACAAGGTAGAGGCCATCACGCACGCCCCGGCCCCGAAGTCCAAGACGGAGCTACAGGCGTTCCTGGGCCTAGTGAACTTCTACCACTCCTTCTTGCCCCTGAAGGCGGCCGTCGCAGAGCCGCTCCACCGCCTCCTCGACAAGTCAGCACCATGGGTCTGGGGGCCTCCGCACGCCGCGGCTTTCCAAACAATAAAGGACCTCCTGGTCTCTAATGCGGTCCTCGCCCATTTTGACGAGGCCCTTCCCGTGGTGCTGGCGTGCGACGCTTCTCCCTATGGGGTCGGGGCGGTCCTGGGGCACAGACTACCGGATGGTCGCGAGGTCCCGGTGGCCTACTACTCGCGGACACTGTCGTCGGCCGAGCGCAACTACGCGCAGATCGACAAGGAGGCGTTGGCAATCGTGGCAGGGGTGAAAAAATTTCACCACTACTTGTACGGCCGTCCGTTCACGATCCTGACGGACCACAAGCCCCTGCTGGGCCTCCTCGCACCCGACCGGCAGACACCGCAGATAACCTCGCCCAGGGTGCTACGCTGGTCCATCTTCCTGGCGGGGTATGCGTACGACCTCGTCCATCGGCCCGGACAGGCGATGGGCCACGCTGACGCTCTGAGCCGCCTGCCCCTCCCCAAGTGCGACCCGGACCCGGCCCCCGCGCTCCTAGTTGCGAGCCTGGAAGCCCTCACGGACCAGCCGGTCCATGTTTCGGAGGTGGCACGCTGTACCTCCAAGGACAAGACATTGGGAAGGGTCTTGGACTGGGTGGTGAGGGGGTGGCCCGAGGCCAAAGGAGACCAGGACATCGCCCCGTTCGCCACCCGGAAACACGAACTCTCAACCCACAAGGGGTGCTTGCTGTGGGGAAGCCGGGTGGTCATCCCCTCGCCTTTAAGGGAACGGGTACTCACCGCCCTGCACGAGACACACCCCGGGGTGGTGCGGATGAAAGCCCTGGCCAGGAGCTATGTGTGGTGGCCAGGACTGGACGCGGACATTGAAGGGGTGGTCAAGAGGTGCCAGCCCTGCCAAGCCTCGCGGCCGGAACCACCCCGAGCGCCCGAGAGGGCCTGGGAATCCTCCCACCGTCCCTGGTCCCGCCTCCATCTGGACTTTGCTGGACCCTTCCAGGGCAAGCTGTTCTTCATCCTGGTGGACGCATACAGCAAGTGGCTGGAAGTGGTCCCCGTGCCCTCCACATCCTCGCAGGCCGCAATCCGGGCCATGTGGAGGATCTTCAGCGGCCAAGGGATCCCCGACACGCTGGTCACGGACAATGGAACCGCGTTCACCTCGGCCGAGTTCCAGGCTTTCACCAGGTACTACGGGATCCGCCACGTCCGATCCGCCCCGTTCCACCCTGCCACGAATGGCCAGGCGGAGCGCATGGTGCGCACCACAAAGGACGCACTTCGCCGACTGGACTCCACCGATTGGGACTATAAACTAGCAGCCTTTCTCTTCGGACAGCGTACCACGCCACACACCACGACCGGCCGCTCCCCGGCCGAACTACTGCTGGGCCGCCGCCTGGCCTCCCGACTGGATCGGTTACACCCAGACCGAGCAACCCCGGAGGCCCCGGGCACCGAGACGTACGAGTCGGCCAGAGGGTTCTTTCCAGAGGACCCGGTGTACGCACGAAACTACGGCCGGGGGCCCCGATGGATCCCGGCCCGAGTTGTACGGGTCAAGGGCCCCCGTTCGTACGAGGTCTCCAGCGAGGATGGCCAGATCCTCCACCGGCACATAGATCAGCTGCGCCGTCGCACGCTACAGCTGGACCCTGAGGATCCGGACGAGGACCCAGAGCCTGCCACATCGGCCCCACTCCCGGCACCGGATCCACAGCCGCCTCTCCGTGAGGAACCCGAGGCACCTCACACCGTGGTGCCAGCCTGTCCTGCCTCCTCGGCGCCCTCGTCGGCCCCAGGCCCCTCGGCTCCCAGGGCCCCCGAGACCGAACCCATCGCTACCCCGGGGCCCCGACGCTCGACGCGGCCCAAGAAGCCACCCGCCTACTTGAAGGACTTCGTCTGTGGGTGCCTTCTGAACCAAGGGGGGAGGGGTGTAATGTATTCAGCCTGACATGCCCGGACTTGCCCGGGCTGGCCAGGCACAACTCTTCAATAGCTTCATGTCCAAAGACAATGGGTCCGTAGGATCCTAGCCGGCCCAATCAAAGGGCCAGCTTCTCAGCCGGGAGACCAATGGTCGCCCGGTTACTGTAAATAGCCTATCGGGAGTAGGGGGTGTGTTTAGGTGTACTTGGTGGCGGGTTTTCTGAACATATATAACCAGCCTGCGAGCTGGTCCCTTCGTCTTTGTCCTGAACTAAATAAAGGTATGCTTAGCTGAAATCACTCTCCGTCTGCATACTTTTCAATTTATTTCATCTATACTCCACCTTTCTCCACAATGGGAACTCAGTTTACATCAGTTGTGCAATGGCACAACTGCAGGGGCACCTCACTTTCCTGTATGCCCTCCACACACTATTTTTTCTTTCCCTCCTCCTAGCAGCCTTCATCTCCATACTTGTCCTTGCTTCCTTTTCTTCTTCCTAGCCACCAACCAACCTATCTTTAATCTGATCACTATCTTTTGCTATATTTGTTATTTTATGTATTTAAAATATTTCCTTTGCCTTTCCAATCTGGGTCCACAAGGCAGCAAACATAAACAACATTAAAACATTTGAACAATTAAAATACAGTTACAATTATAACATTCAATTAAAACACATAAACAAATAACAGTAGAAGGAGGGCCAATAATTGTTATTGGAGATATGCTAAACTAAACACAAAAGTCTTTACCTGCTGGCAAAAGACACCAGTAGAGGGAGTCAGAGGAATTTCCCTGGAGATGGAGTTCCAAAGTTTTGGTGCCACGATTGAGAACGTCCCTTCTCAATTTTTAGCTTCCACTTTTTTTAGTTTCAGATGGTGGGGTGGCCGAAGCAGGACTTCTGAGTATGGCTGGAGTGAGCAGATAGGTTCATATGGAAAAAGGTGATCCTTATACCCTGCCTTTCTCTACAATGGGGATCCAAATCGTCTTACAACATTCTCCTTTCCTCTGTTTTATCATTTCAACAATCCTGGGAAAGAGGTTGTACTGGGTGTATGTGACTGGCCCAAGGTCACCCAGTGAGCAGAGTGGAACTCAAGTTGGAACTCTAACCAGTATACCACATTGGCTTTCATGGGATGACTTGTTGAACAGTAACAAGCAGCCAGGCCTGGGTGAGTTATGCAAGTTGGGTGGAGGTAAGATGGCTAGTGGTTGCTGGCGAGTCTGGCTCCTTCCTCCAAAAAAGGCCAAAAAAACATTGGAAAGGGCCAACCCCTTCCTTTTACTGCCAGAAACCATGGCTTGAAGTCTGGCAACATTGTTATTGTTGCCTAGGAACAGTCACTGAGGGCATTTGTTTCTTAAAGCTACAGCTGCTCCTAGATTCATTTGTGGGGTTAACCCCACCCCACCCCCGATGTGTGTATTTTTAGAATTCAGGTTTTTTTCTGCAAAGCTGACTCATTTCTCAGGTTTGTAGAAAAGCCTATCTAGTCTGCATTTTAAGTATTCACAGATGGGGCCATGTTGAAAATTAGACATATTGATTGATGTTTATTTTTAGACTTCAGGTTTTTTTCTGCAAAACTGACTCATTTTTCAGGTTTGTAGAATGGCCTGTCCAGTCTGCATTTAAGTATTCACAGATGGGGCCATGTTGAAAATTAGATATATTGATTGATGAAAATCTTGGGGCAAATGGACTCGATGTTGGGGAAAGACCAACACAGACTAGTATTTTACTAATCTTGTACATGAATTCTGGTCCCAAGCCTTAAAATATAAGAACCAGTACTTTGAATTCTGACTGGAAAGAAACAGCCAGCCAATACAGATCTATTTGTACAGGGGTGAAGATGATAATCCCTTTATCCTGTCATGATGAATTTTAGCTGTACTGGAAAGGGATCATATTCTTAGGAGTTTCTCCTGGGAAGCCTACAGGGGCAGCTGGATGTGGAGGTTGCTGAGTACAGAAATGTTTGCCATGTTGTTCTCCACAACCATGCGTATACAATTGCAATGTCAGTGGCAGCCATCTATTTCCCCCTCTGCATTTGCCATCAGCAGCTTCCATGCAGGCGGAATAATGAGTCATTTTTTTCCAGAGAATTTGATTGTAGGGTGAAAGTGTGGAAAGGAAAAGGAATGAGAGGTGCTATGGTAATGGAGAATTTAACAGTCACCGCTGAGTTTACTGTACCACATTCTTGACATCTATATTACTCACTTTTGGTTGTGTAAGGATGATGATGTTACCATTCAACTTACGTTAGTAGTTGTGAATCACTATGTATGGGAGGAACCAACAGTCTGGGATCAAATAAAGTGAACAATGAACCCAGTGCCGGATTTACGCATAAGCTAAATAAGCTACAGCTTAGGGCCTCGCAATCTGCTGGGGCCTCAAATAAAAACACAATATAAAAATGATTTCAAATATTAAAAAGGTGTATATATTTTAAATTTTTCTGAGACCAGCTGATGTAATTTAAAACCGTAGGGGGTCTCTGGGTTTTGTATAGCTTAGGGCCTCAACAAGTCTAAATCCGGCCCTGAAGAACCAAGAACAGACTAGCATCTAAAGCTGTGAACCAAAAATAAATGATTTACAGTGTCATCCTGTGTAGAGTTAGTCTGGTCTAAACCCATGGATTTAGATAAGAGTAACTTGGCCTAGTGACTTGCTAGTGACATTAATGAATAGATTTATTTACTTATTTGTTGTTGGGATGGGGGGAGGGTTGTCCTAATGCTATAGATCAAGGCCAGTAATTATTATTCTGTATAATCTGCATAGTGAGAAAATCAGACTATAAATAAGAAAAATAAAATAAAAGTTTTTTAATCTTCACTTTCCAATCCAAAACCTATGCGCGTGCGCACACACACACACACACACACACAACTGCTTTGAAAAAGATGTACTCGCAAGAGTTCTTAACTAAAAATGAAATTACTGATTTTGTAGTAAAAATATATAATCTATCATTTTATCATTAACATCAACTATGTACCAGATGACTGGAAGATAGCCAGTGGAACATTGATTTTTAAAAAAAGATTAGGGAGGGAAGGAAATTGTAATTTAATGTCTATCCTGGATAAATCACTAGAAAGGGTTTTTAAAGACAGAATTGTTAAACATAGAAGAACAAGTATTGCTGAAGAGGAAGTGGCTTTTGTCTGTACTTCTCCATATATTCTGAAGTAGAATTTTTGCCTCTCCCCTGGCACATTTCCTTGTCTCTGGAGGAGTGTAAGTTCTATTTCTGACATATGGAGAAGCATATAGAAAGCACTGACTCTCACCCCCTACATCTATAAACTTTCAGAACTTAAAAACCTGCTTGTAGTTGGGAGATAATGGGTAAAAATATACCGGGGAATGTTAGAAAGAACATTTTTTAAAATATGGTTTGTCTAGTTGATAGGGTATATACTAGATCACTTTTGTTCATAGGATGCATTTGTTTGTATCCAGAGCCAGAAGATTTCAACTAGTGTGAGAGCTCAGGTACTAATGATGATAATAGTACCTTAGTACTATTTTTACAGTGCCTTGCCTAAGTGCTCAAAGTATTCAAAACAAATTAGTAGCAATCTTTACAATTTCCCTCTGGACCTAATTTGCCACATTTCCACTACTACAAATATGCACAGTATATCTTTCAGCAAATAAGAACATAAGAACATAAGAGACGCCAATGTTGGATCAGGCCAAAGGCCCATCCAGTCCAACACTCTGTGTCACACAGTGGCCAGAAATACCAGTGCCATCAGGAGGTCCACCAGTGGGGCCAGGACATTAGAAGCCCTCCCACTGTTGACCCCCCCCCCAAGCACCAAGATGACAGAGCATCACTTGCCCCAGAGTCCCTATCTATACTTTGTGGCTAATAGCCACTGATGGACCTCTGCTCCATATGCTTATCTAATTCCCTTTTGAAGCCGTCCATGCTTGTAGCCGCCACCACCTCCTGTGGCAGTGAATTCCAAGTGTTAATCACTCTTTGGGTGAAGAAGTACTTCCTTTTATCCGTTCTAACCCGACCTTCTGAAGATATAAAGGTCCTTTCACTAAAGTTAATGAGACTTCCCAAATACAGAGCAGATCTCCGTGCTGAAGAGATCTCTAGTTCAGGGTATTATATTTTGGTGTTCATCACGTAGAAAATATTGGTGATAGATGCAGATCTAATTATTATATTTTGAGCTGCTTGGAAAAGCAGGAAGGTAAGGTATGCCTACTTGAAAGTACATTTGCTTACAAGCGAGCACTATTGTTTGTCATTTCACATGGCACATAACTAGGGTTGTCAGCTCTGGGCTGGGAAATACCTGGAGGTTTTTGGGGTGGAGCCTGGAGAGGGCGGGGTTTGGGGAGGGGAGGGACCTCAGCAGGGTATAAGGCCATAGAGTCCACCCTCCAAAGCAGCCACTTTCACTAGGGGAACTGATCTTGATTGTCTGGAGAGCAATTGTAATAGTGGGAGATCTCCAGGTACCACCTGGAGGGTGGCAACACTACATATAACAAAGTTTTCTAGGTTATAAGCTTTGGCTCATGAAAGTTTATACCTTGGGGAACTTGTTGGTCTTTAAGGTGCTACTGGATTCAAACTTTATTCTATTACTAAAGACAAAGATGGTTCCACACCCTGAAACCTTTTTACGGTGTTTCTAGATACTATACAGAGTGTGGGCTTGGATCCTGACTACTAGTATTTTTACTTATGCAAGAACTTCCATTCCAAATGTGATTTTCCCATCCTCCCCCCCCCAAAAAAAAGTCCCTCAAAGATTGGAATTTTGGGCTCCCATTAGGGGGAAAATCATGCTCCATGAGTGGAAGCCCTTGCACCCATGAAAATGCTACTTATCAGGGATCCAGCCCTTTTTTTTTCTTTTAAGTTTCTGCACTGTGAGTCTACTGAAACAAAATTTGGGAAATGGAGCCCCTATCAGAGATTCAGCTGGGGAGCCAAACTAGATGGGACCTCGTAGATTTTTGATCTCCTTCAGTTTTTAAAAAGAAAAGCAGCTGGAGTAGGATTTAAATGGGGGGGGGGTTTCACTCTTGCACCTGAAGGGTTTTTTTCCTGATTCCAGCAACATCTACATATACTCATGTATAGTCCCTGTACATTTTCCACTACAAGGCAGCTTGACAGGGGCTGATTCTGCATTGGCTCCCCCCCCCGTTGTTTTACGAATCCCACGTTGGAACAGAAATTCCCCTCTGCATTGCATGTTGGTTTCACTTCCTTTGATTATCGGATTTTATGGCAGTGTCCACAATCCATCCCACCTTCAAGTTCTTTGATTGTCGGATTTAACTGTACCTTCTGCATAGATTTATGGCCTTTTATGGCCATTCAGGGGTGACTCTGCAGTCAGTACGGGCATTGCCCCAAGGTATCTGAATGTGGTTTTGAGCTGCACTTTTTCCTCCCAGTTGAGAAAAGGTGGAGTGAATGCTAGATGCAGAATCACCCAGGGTGTGCAACTGGAATCAGAAAAAGACTGTTGGGGAGACGTTAAATCTCTCTGTCCCAGTGGTACAGCCCCAACATGAATACATCAGCCTCCAGTGGCTTTTAACTTCTTTAAGAACTGCAGAAGACCAGAGTCATGCATCTTCTAGGTCCTTTGTCCCTGATATGAACAGCAGGTGGTTCCCATTATGTCTTGGAACACATCTTAGGGAAACAGCTTGCAAAGGGCATGCCCTAAAATGTGCAAGATTTAACAGATAAGCAGACTGTTGTTCTAAGTTACTTTATCGGAAAAATAAAGAGAACAATTATTTTAAATGTTTGGACTATTTGTATGTGGTCTTTCCGTTTTTTAAAAAAAGTGTTCATGGAGTGGAACCATTTGGGTTACTTTCCTAGTTACTGCAGAATTATTTTCTTTGGGGAAAGTGATTTTTCAAATAAATCTGAAAAAATAATCAGGCATGGATGAGGATATTGTGTCTTCTGTAAGCATGAGTAATGTGTATTAATGTTTCAAGCATATAAAATAAAAAATCTGTTTTTGAGACTCTCGTTCATTTTTACAAGCCTGCCATAAATGGTGTGACTTTTCTGCTTAGAAATCTTCAAGGACAGAACACTAAACAATCATAAACAGAAGGCTGGTTTTCATTTAGTCTTACTTGGCCATGATGGAACTGCTAAGTAATTGTCATAGATTTAAAAGAAATAATAAACCATGGTTCTAACTAGTTAGGATTGCAGTAAAAGAGAGCAAGAGAATTAATGCAGTGTTCTGACCCCAATTTTTTTACTTCTGTGTATTGTGTGTTACCTCTAATTTCTGCTGTGAGCATTTGACATCCTGTAAAAAGTTTAAATGGAAAACTGACCAGCTATTAAACTATATGGTTACTTTTTAAATGCTACAATAACTTGATTTTTGTGGGCTTCCTACAGTTGAACCCTAAGCAAAGTCACCCCTTTCTAAGCCAACTGACTTCAGTAGACATAGAAGGGTGTAACTCTGCTTTAGATGCCACATATGAAGATCGAGCTGCTTTAGTGAAAGGAAATCAAGCAGCAAGAGCGTTCAACTCATCCTGCTTTGATCAAATGCTGCTTACAATAGTAAAACATACTTCATTAAAGAACAGATTCTTGTACTGAGGAGCATCAAATATAATGTCTTTGGTAGTCTGTCAGACAGTATTCCAATGATGCAATGAGATTGCACAACCATACATTAAAATAATGAATAAACAGGTTGCAGTGGTGGCCAGGGGCACCTTTCACCAACTGTGGCTGGTGACTAGCTGTGGTGCTTCCTGGGTGGGAAAGATCTTGCAATAGGTTGCCAAGCCCCCAATGGGGGCAGGGGTTCCCCCACTTTCGGGGAACCCAATCTGCCTCCAGCCAGCTGGCCGGCAGGGAGAGCCCCACTCCCAAAGAGCCCCGTTGTACCTGACATGCCTGTCACGATGACCCAGAGGTGAAGTCATTGCACTGGGAACACACTAGCATTTGGGTAAAAACTTTATGATGACGTCAGGAGCCAGCCTGCCCTGGAGCCCCCTGCTGGGACACGGGTAAGACCTGGCAACCCTCTCTTGCAACTCTGTTGAATGCCCGGGTGACATCTAGATTAGATTACTGCCATACATTCTATGACAGGCTTCCCTGGAAGACTTCCAGAAGCTACAGTTGGTACAGAATTACGTAGCCAGAATGTTGACTGGATGGGGTCATAGGGATCATATCACACCAGTCTTGTTCCATCTACACAGGCTCTCCGTTTGCTTCAGAGCTCAATTCAAGGTGCTGGTATTGAGCTTTAAAGCCCTATATGGCTTGGGGCCAGCGTTCTTGAAGGATCACCTCTCATATGAACCTATCTGTCCACTCTGATCAATTTCTGAGGCCTTGCTATGGGTGTCCTAGCTATCTGCGGCTAGATGGGTGGCAACCCAAGAAAGGGCCTTCTTATTCATGGTACTGAAGCTTTGGAACTCCCTCCCCAGGGAGATTCACCTGTCTCATTTTATTTATTTTATTCAGGGGTCGTTTCGTAGAAAAAGAGCTAGGGGAACTCATTAGCATAACTCATTAGCATATGCCACACCCCCTGACATCACCAGAAGTGTGTCATAAGGCCACACCCCCTGACATCACCGGAAGTGTGTCATAAGGCCACATCCCCTCACATCACCAGAAGTGTGTCATAAGGCACCCTGCCCCCAACGGTCCCGGCCGGCGGGAGTGCAAGGAAGCCCCGCGAAGGCCCTCCCTGGCCCCAGGCAGGCAGGGGTGGGGAGAGGCAGGGAGGAAGCAACTTACCCTCCCTCTTCTCCTGCCTCCTCCTGGCTGAATGAGGGCCGGAAGCGGGGCGGCCGGAAGCAGGGGGCGGGGCTTCGTCATGTGCCCCGCCCCCCATACCTCACCCGGGGGAACTGCGATCCCCCGCGATCCCCCCTGAAATGACCTCTGATTTTATTTATTTTTGCAATTTTTATCCCACCCTACCCCACAAGCGGGCTCAGGGTGGCTCACAACATGTCATAAAACCATAAACAATTCCATACAGCAATAATACATTAAAACGTTAATTGAAGCAAGATTAACATTTTAAGTAAGAAATTTAGAATGTTCCCAAACCTAATGGCAGCTTGGCAATTTAGCATTTGGCATACTCACTGGAAATTAACAAAATTATATCTGGGGTGGTGTTATTTCTTGTTAACAAGTGCCCAGGTTTGTTTTACATGATGCAGCATGCCACATCTGGACCATATTAATTTTACCGTAGTCCTTTTTTCTTGAAAGACATACCGAGCAAATGACTATTTCTCCACAAAAACATTTAAGTTATTAAACAAGTATGAGGCTACAAATGAAGCTGCCTTACATCTTGCTCTATTGTTTACTTCGTCAACAGTATGAATGTATTCTATACTAAAATAAAAATAAATTTATTCAGCAATAATCTGTTGCATATTTCTATTTCACGCTAATGCATTAATTCCATGTTGAGGTTGGTGGTCACATCCCAACAGTTACTGTCAATAATGTTAGTATGCACCCAGGCACTACTTCACAACAATTAGTAGCTCTTGAATGTGACACAATACATATGGATGGATGTTACACTACACCCTCAGATGACATGCAAAAAGTGTCCATAGACTTCTCGTGACAAAATGATGTTGCTGATATAAGGCAGAAATTTCCTATGCAGCCACGTGCAGCCGGTGTACAGCCGTATGTGTTCCCCAGGTATACCTGCATTGCAATCTATCTTCCTCTCAGATCAAAGTGGCTGTGCGTATAATCTGGAACCAAATTTCACAGAATATATTCATAGAATTATTGCAGGCCAGCAGTTCTCAACTTGGGCTGAATCAGGAGGTTCTCAAAACTAACTGGAGCCCCATGCAGTATTTGGAACAAGATTTCACAGAATATATTCACAAAATTATTGCAGACCAACAGTTCTCAACTTATGTTGAATCAAGAGGTTCTGTGGATGATATGACTTTCCAAGAAACTAATGTGTCCCCCAGGTAAGGTCACATTTTCAATCTTCATCAGAGTCAAGGATAAGCATTTTCATATGGAGCTCCCAAATCTCATGAAAACTCACACCCGTTCCCATACACAAGAAGCAAGCTGCTTCAGTCTCAGAAAGAGATTGATATACCTGCTGTTAAAATCATTGCTTGCCAAAAGCACAGAAAACACAAGTGCCTGAATTTTTCTTTCAATTGTTTTGCAAAGGGATCATTTTGTAGAAAAAGAGCTGCAGGAGCTCATTAGCATAACTTATTAGCATATGCCACACCCCCTGACATCACCGGAAGTGTGCACCAGCTTCTCTGACAGGCAGAAGCACCTGGGATCCATTCTTTCCCCCCTCTCCCTTCCCTTCACCTCCAAGGCCACCACCCCGGGGCTCAGGGAGGCAGGAGAACGTTTAGCCCCCCACACACGGGTGTCACTGCCGTCGCAGCTGCCACACACGAGAGGTGGAATTTGCCCCTACGAGTCCAAGGCCACCACCCCGGGGCTCAGGGAGGCAGGAAAACGTTCCCCCCCCCCGCGGGCGTCGCTGCTGTCGCAGCTGCCACACGCAAGAGGTGGAATTTGCCCCTACGAGTCCAAGGCCACCACCCCGGGGCTCAGGGAGGAGGGAGAACATTTGGGGGGGGCCCCGCGCACGGGCGTCGCAGCTGCTGCCAAGAACAGCGGCGGCGGCCATAACTTTTTAAAGAGCCCCTAAGGAGAGCTGGGGGAGCCAGAATGACCTCTCTCGCGAGAGGTGGAATTTGCCCCTACGAGTCTAAGGCCACCATCCTGGGGCTCAGGGAGGCGGGGAACGTTCCCCCCCTCCCCGCGGTTGCCCAACTGGTGGCTGGTGGGAGCAGGGGGCGGGGCTTATGTTCCCGCCCCCTGGGCTCCTGACTGGCGGAGCGATGCTCTGGTGCGCACTGGCAGGAACCGAGGACTGGTTTTGCATGATGTTAAGCAACCTTGTTTGACTTGTATTCTGTTTTGCATTTTGTTGTGGCTTGTCTTTTGTCCTTTGACATGGTAGACATACCATGTTTAAGATTTATTTCATAAGACATGTTGTACACATTTGTTCAAAGTTCCACTTTATAAAGTTTCCTTCTATTATAATATTTTATTTACTTTTAACATAATTATCAGACACATAAGCTTGCATAAGTCTTTATATATAATTGTTAGAAATTGCTTTTTCACAGTGTATTCTGCTTTCTTGATCTCAGCTGCACTGTGTTCCCTTATTGACTTACTTCTATAAATGTATCCCAACAGAAGTAAGTTTTATAGTATTTTGTAAACAGTGACTCAAAAACCTTCCAATATAATGAAGGGGGTGTTGGGGATAAATATTTTCATCATTATTTCTTTTCTGTATTTTCTTTGTTTTCCAAAATAATATAACACAGAATGTTAAAACAAACAAACAAAACAAAAAAAAAACTCAAATGGAATGCTCAGGAACAACTGGAAAAGAACCAGCATCACAGTAACCCAACCCCTCCATATATAGAACTCCACATATACCGGTGTTTTGTACATATATAGGAACTTCATTCTGGACCTAACTACGCTTCTTGGACTTGCCTCCTACCCTGACTTCCTTGTGCCTCAACCTTCAAATTGGACCTGACTACATTTCTTGGAACTCGCTCCTGCATAGGGCCCTGCCATTGGTGTCTCAGCCTCCTGTTTTGAAACTGACCGGGGCTGTCCACCAAATCCAGACATTGGGGGGGGGTGCTTTTCTGTGACTTTCTGAAATTAAGCCTTTGGCCTCAGCTGCAAAACACAACACTGTCTTCCTCCAGAAAGTGAAGCCTTTTTTTGTTTCACCTGGGATTCCTGCAAAGACCCCTCCTTCTTGCCTTTTGTTTCAATTCCTGCCTCACTCCTAAACTAATTAACAAAATGGAGTCGATTTTAGCAGACTATACACTGATTTCAAAATGACAGTCCAAGAGTAGCTGTCAAGAATACTGCCTTTGCAGTGTAAGACAGTGGGAGTAGTACGAGGCTCTCATAGTTCCAGTATGATTTAACAGAACACAATAAATAACTTGTAGTTGAAAGAGAAATCCACTTGCTAATGGCACCACATTCAGGGTAGGTGAATTTTGGAGGATTCAAGCTGATTCTAATTGGAAGCACTGAAAAAAATAAAGAGCACGAAACTATCGAAGCAAGATGTACAAGATTTTTCACTTGAGTGGAAATAACCAAAGGCACAATCATCATTAGTCTGGGAACTCCACCCCCCCCAAGGAAGCAGTGATACAAAGGATACAGTGACAATGAATATAAGTCAGCAATATGAGCCCCATTGCCAAGGTTACCATCATGCTTAGGTTACTTTAACTATGGAAAACTTATGAATAACGTGGAATAAGAGCTGGGATGATTTACATTTTACTCAGATTTTAAGAATATTATGCTGCGTTCTGGCGTGCACACAGAAAAACAAGGCATAGAAATGCTTGATAGAAGAGCGATGAGAATATCATTAGTGGTTATGGAGAATGACGTGAAAGAAGAGTGAGGAAATGGGTTTGCTTAGGCTGGAGAAGAGAAGACTGTATGTGACTTCATATCATCCTTCAAACTTTTAGCTCTATGCATGTCTGTCCATCAGTAGAGACAGAAAGACTCATAGTCCTTTGACAAAGATAGCTTTGTAGGTAGAATCCCTACTTCTGATGGGGCTTTGGAATGTGATCTCTTCTTACCCTATGTTTCTGTGATTCTATCTGAAGATTAAATACTATTCGTTTTTCTTGACTACGGCTTTACTATCAATTCAGATGAATTTGGATCAGTGTCAATCACTTTAATGAAAGTTTTCCTTCCGCTGTCACTCTAGATCATGTTTATGAAAATCAGAAGGCAATTGTGTGTGGCAATTTGTGGTTTGGGATGATTTCATATCCTGCTGTCACAACTGAAGTGGAGGCAAGCAAAAAAAGACATAAACAGTCTTTTTCCAGCCATGTCTAGTAAACCTGTGGTTTGTCTGTTCTAGTGCATGTTGAATGCAAAAAAGGGTATTACTGAGGTAAAAATTAGAGGCTGGTACAGTGCAGATACAGAAATATCATGCTGTTGTAGTAAAGACATGATTAACTCCATTCCTGTCTCTATTACATTTTTAGATTCTCCCCTTCCTTCAAGAATCTCTCAGTGTTCCCTCTGATTTTTCCCTCCTTCTGAGCAGAGCAGTTCAGACCCTGAGCAGAATGTAACTGCTGTAATCTTCAAATGGGCAACGGGCAGTGCAGGACCCCCGCGTGGCTCCAGACTGCTGCTGAGTGGGGCTTCCTGTGTTCATGAGTTAGCCACTCATGCACACAGCTTAGAGGGAACTCTGCTCACGATTCTCAATTTCTCCATTTTATTCTCACATCAATGGTGTGAGAAAAGTTAGGCCAAAAAGAAACCGGTCCAGGGTCACTCAGTGAGCTTCATAAGAGGGTGGGGGTTTGGAACCAGGTAGCACTAGTCGCACACGCTAACCACAGTACAGACTGGCATCCCTTCCTTACCAAAGGCTGCCCATTAACCATCCTCTCCTTTAGAGCATCTACTACTTCGGTTGTTGGGAAAAGAGAAGGCTATAGACTCGCCATGTAACTGTTTGTGCTCATCTTCCAAAGTCCATCATACAAACAAATTTTGGAACAAGAAGAATGATGTGAAATTGTTATATGCCAGGAAGACAGTGTTTTATCAGCAGCAGTGACAAAACTGAGGGAGGGGTGGAGAACAGAAGCACTGAGCTGTGAGAAAGAAAGTGGGTATGATCATTCCTGGTGGGTATCCATTTTAGTCTGTAATAGCAAAATAAAACAGGAGTCCAGTGGCACCTTAAAGACTAACGGAATTTATTCCAGCATGAGCTTTTGCAAGTCAGAGCTCATTGTATTAAGAAAAAGTTGCCAAAATCTTTACACAAGATGGATGAACGTTGCCCCAGGTCAAAAAATTGTTCATCCATTGCCATACGGATTATTTCCAACAGAATTAGAAACGTAACAATGGCCATGTCTGGATATTTTTGTTCCAACAATGTTCCATTTAGTTTTCTGAGTACTTTAAGTAGGCAGTTGCAAAACCATGAACTAAATAGTTGTAAGTACACAATATGAACAGGGATAGGTTCCAAAGTTTTAAAAGTGAAAAATGTAGCAATCCTTATTTTAATGAACAACAAAGGTTTCTAAATTGAATAAAAGGCTCCATTGTATATGTGCTTTATTTCCCAACACGCTTGTTGATGCTGACAGTGTGTGAGGTACTCTTTCAAAAAAGAGAAAAATGGGGACAATTTGTACTGCCAAGAAAAGTGGGGGGTGATGTAGGAAAGGTGGTCCTTGAGGCCTTTTCAGACCCTTGCAGAGAAGAAAATGCCATCAGTGCTGGCTTTGGATACTTGGATTTAAACCTGGCAGAATCAGATAAACCAAGCAGAAAAATAGGTTCTAGGTGAGTTGAGATCCTGAGGGGATCCATAAAGGAAAAGAAACACAATGATTTTGCTCCTGTAAATATGTAACAGGAACCTCCCAACAATGGGAGAAAATTTGCAGTAACATCTGATCAGTAATTGTTAAAATCCAGTGAGGAGCAAAGACAATTCATATAAATGTGTCACTCTATCACATTTTTATCCCATTGTTTCTCCAAGGAGCCCAGGGCAGCAGACTTGGGAATTCCACAATTAATCTTTATAACAAACCTGTGAGGTAGGTTAGCCTCAGAGAGTATGATTGGCCCAAGGCCACCCAATGAGCTTGTGACTGAATAGGGACTTGTATGTGTTCTCCCCAACCCCACTTTAACCATTACACCACCAGAGCCAGCCCCAGGTTTGTTTTTTGCACACTAGGCAAGGATACCTTCTGGCGCCCCCACCCCCAGTGCGCCCCCCAATTTTCAAACATAAATGCATTTTAGGAAGAATGAAAAACACAAAATTTGAAATCAAGAAACTCCCAGAGTACAGTGCTTTATTTGAGCAGCAAACAGAACCAGGGAAAGTGCATCATATTGTTAGGTTCTTAGCCTGAATGTAAAGCTGCATTCAGACATAATGGTAAATCACAGCTTGCTTAAAGCTCACTATTTGCAACAAACTCTTTTCAGCAAATAGTATGAGCTTTTTTTGTGCACAAACACTCTTCTTCAGATACAATGAAATGGAAAGAGTAATAAGTCATATAGAGAGAAGGTGGGCAGTAACTTAACATACATGTATGTTAAAAAAGCTCTTAACCACTACACCATGCTGGCTTTTCCAGAGTAACTGAAAAATTATTGCTAGGAAAAGTTGGAGGGAGCAGGAAAAGAGGAAGACCCAACATGAGATAGATTGACTCAATAAAGGAAGCCCCAAGGGTCCTCAGTTTGCAAGACCTTAGTAAGACTGTCAACAATAGGATGTTTTGGAGGATATTAATTCCTAGGGTTGTCATAAATTGGGAGCAACATGAAGGCACTTCACACTCACACACAGCACATGTGGTCTTCTCCCTTGCCAGCCCCCTGTAAAGAAACCCTGCTGCTAGTTGCCTTCTTCATGAAATCCAGATGTCTAGAGAAGAGAAGCAGGTTTTTCTCTGACCTTCCTCTTGGATCCCTCTTTGGACCTGAAGCTGTGGGTGCTGTTTAACCTGTACCTGTACCTCAGAGCTGTATTTTGACCAACCCTGATGTTGAGAAACTAACTCCGTGTGTTTATGTGCTCTGTTTCCATTTTTTATGTGTTTTTATTTTTTATTTTGTTTTTGCTTTGTCCTCTTGGGTACTCTAAACCCAGTGGAATAGGGGATCCAAACTGTTTTAAATAAATGGTTATTCCGGATTAAACGATAGCATGGATCCACCCTTCTTTAGCTTATAGCCATCCCTTCATTTTACTGTCATTCCTCTGATTAGGTAAAATCAATTCTCCGCACCCCAATTTAGGGAGGCTGTCATTTCTTTAATAAATCAGACCAGCTCACAGCAAAAAGTGCAGTGATAAACCTGGTGATAAACTCGGCCTTTCTAAGGTGCTGGAAGCAGACACGAAAATGAGTGTTTAGATTTTTTGGGGGGATATAACCTGCAGAAAGTAATTTCAGCGAGAGATGTCTGCCATCAAGATGCACCTATCCCTAGGAGGTGAGTGCAAGGGAGGGGGAGGTGAAAGAGAGAGGCTAACGCAGGCTCCCCAGAGAGGGCTGGCCATTCTCATTGGGGAAGGGGGTGGGCAGGGGGCAACAGGTGCTCACCATCCGAGCAGTCGAGCGTGGGAGTTCCTCGAGCACAGTCACGCCGAAAGCAAGTTCATCAATAACTTATGTTGTTGTTGTTGTTTTAACTTTATGTTGGTTTCCTTGGCCAGCCCTGAGGCCGGATTCCCCCCTTCCATGAGCATCAGAGGCTCCCAATCCCAGGTCCCCCTCCCGTGCCTTCCATGCCTTCCTGGGGATGAGCCCCCCCAGTCTCTAGCAGGCCGGGTGTGGGGTCTCCCCGGTGAGGGTGGCTGTGGAGGACTCAGGGGCATCCCTCCCTCTCTGCCGCCACAGGGACCCCAAGGGAGGAGGAAGATGAGTGGCCTGATCGTTACTCAGCCCCCACGGCAGCTGCAGGGGTGGCAGCAGTGGTGAGCTCTTGGACATCTCCACAGGGACAGGCCACCCACCAGGTGCGACCCCGGCACGGGAGGGGCACTCAAGCTGCCCACACGCTGAGCCCCCCAGAAAGGCGGCAGTGTTCTTGAAGCTTGCTGCTGCTTCAGGTGGTGGCGGCATCTTCCCACCCCATGTGCACCGGCACAGGGCACCAGGCAGCCGAGAGAGATTGGGAGCGAGAGAGAGACAGACGCCCAGCAGCGTGCCCTCTCCCTTTCCGGCAGGGACTCAGCAGCAGGGGCACACAGGGGTAGCCTGCGGCTGGGCAGGAGACAATGAGATGCCGGGGTGTCCGGCAGATCTAAGTGGTGACTGCAGCACTCGCCACCACCGCAGCAGGGAAGGCAAGCTACTCCTGAGCTGGGGGCGCCAAGGGACATGTTGCTGTGGTGCCTTTCGCTACGGCGTCAGTTCTGCACCCCTCTGGTGTCTCCGCTCAAGGCAGTTGTCTAGGTTGACCTAATGGTAGGGCCGACCCTGTACACCACACTGTCTTGGATTGTGCAATTGATCTACTAGCGGGACTCACAACACAGTCCATGGCTTGGACTCCATGGTAAAGCTCTGCTGACAGAATGGATTTCTGTCAGAGGAACAGGACTTGCTCACCTGTCCCCTTATAATGTAGCCCCAAATTGGACCTTGAAATACTGCTCTTCAGGAAAGGCGAACCCCTAAGAACAGTAGAAGGGGGGAATTGGAGATCTCCCATGAGAGGGTAGATTGCTGGATATTAACCCCTTCCATTAACATAAATTTTTCACAGGATTCATCTCAAACTTACTCTTTCTTTTCTTTTTTTGCCTCCAAGTTGCAAAGGACTTATGGCAACCCTGTAGGGTTTTCAAGGCAAGAGACATTCAGAGTGGGTTTGCCATTGCCTGCCTCTGTATAGCAACCCTGGACTTCCTTGGTGGTCTCCCGTCTCCCATCTGAGTACTCTCCCATGATATATTTGCCTCAGCTGAGTTGAGCAAGAGCATGGTAGTAAAGTGTGTTGAACTCTGAGTTCATCATGTGGCAAAATCATGACCACTTCACCACATGTTATGTGCTATTGGGAGCCTCTGAGATTGTAAGTACATCAGTTTGGTTGTATACATTGGCCTGTCTGTTGCTACCCTTAAATGTCTTCAATGGAATTCCCAGTAGAGCGACTGAGGAAGACCCCAGTAGTGCTCAGTTCCTCAGAGGATTGTTAGGACTCTGAGAATGAAATTATTTAATTAAAATTATTTAATACAATTCTTTCTAAAACATAAACTACCACTATAAACGGTCAGACTCCGGCATCAGGCTTGAGTTCAAGGCTGTCTCCTTCTCCAGTGTCCCTTCTTCCCTCCCTCCCTCCCTTCCAGGAGGATGAGACTGTGGCTGTCCTCAACAAAATGGCCGGAGGAACATCCTTGCCTTACAGGCCCTTGGAACTGCATCAAGTCCCACAGGGCATGGATGTTATTCGGCAGAGAGTTCCACCAGGTTGGGGCCAGGATGGAAAATGCCCTGGCCCTGGTTGAGGACAGCCAGACATCCCTTGGGACTGGAACCACCAGTAAGTTCAGATCTATTGAGCGCAATGCTCTTCTGGGGGTATAATGGGAGAAGCAGGGACATGGGTCCCTGTCAGGTCTCACGAAGTCAACGGAGTCACTCTTGTAGAAAGGATAACTTTATTTGACAGACATGAGTCACTGAACAGATTCTCTGTTCAGAATAACCAGGGACCACAGAGCAGACAAGCATAAAGCACATTCAAAATGGTTACAGCCAATGATTATAATTCCCGCTCGAGCCAAAAGCCTCTTTTGCGCGGCTGTTTTCCTGGGAACCAAACGGCCAGGTTATTATCACTACAAAGCCTTTCTCACAGTTTCCCCTCATTGAAAGTGAAGCACAGAATCTTCCACTCCAACACCTGTGACCTTGGGATAGATAACCAAGCAGTAAATAACTTCTTGCCAGCAGGCAGCGTCTAGGCATGCGCATGGGTACATAAGCGCTGATTCCCATGGGGGGGGGGGAAGACTACGTCGCGTGCACAATATATCAGAGCATACACAGACTACACAGAACAGAATAAGATTAGGAACCTAAAAGACCATTTGGCAGCTTGCTGACAGTCCCTAAGTGGTAAGGGCTTGCCCTGGGGGAAGAACCTCAGACGGGTGAGTACAGCACCCTTTTTCGCTCCCACCAGTAACCTCTCCCCACTTGCTTTAGGTGAAATCTGGCCCTTACTCTCTGGTTCTCCCAGGGTGCACCTTTTAAAGGACTGTCTGAGGGTGGGACAAGTCTGGCCTCACCCACTCCCTCTATCCTGGGGGACGGGCCTATCAGAGTGGTGGGTCCTAGATCCGATGGGCAGCTGCCTGCCTAGGATCCCATTTCCCCTGTCCCTCCCCTGTGGGAAGCCTTATAAGGCTTCTCTTCTGGCCCCTGCTGGCCTAAGGAGGTCACTGCAGCGTGCTTCTTGCCCGGCCCTTCCTGGCTCCCACAACAGATGAGTAAAGGAACAGGCTCTAGTAGCTGCTAAGTGAGCCACATGAAGTAAGGATGGTTAATACATTTGCAATCCCTTTTAGTTTCACATCTGCTTTGCCTGTTTGGGTGAAAAACACACATAAAAGAACCAGACAGTGATGAGTGTACACAAAATCACACATTCATTTTAATCGAAGAAATAGGATGATACTTAAGAGTGTGCTGCACCATTTGCTTGCCTTTCTTTCCATCTCACACACACACAGAGAAAGAAAATAATAACTTGCTATAGGATTGCATTATTTTCCCATTCTTGTTTTGGCCTGTAATATACCCAGTTCAGACCGCATGGCCAGCTTGGCTCCACACAGTCAAGAGAAAACGTCGAGCTTCGCTCAAAGAGACAATGAACTATGCGGATCCTAGCTCGCGCCAATCAGGGGCTAAGTTCCCGGCCGAGAGCCTATGGAACTCTCGGCCACTGTAAATAACCTATTGGGAAGTAGAGGGGTGTTATGGGTGGCAGTTTCATGGGGAATATAAGCCAATCTGCGAGCCAGCTTAAATTGTCTTGTTCTACACCTAATAAAGTACGTTAGCTGAAATCACTCTCCGTCTGCGTACTTTTCATGGCCTTAGAGCCTATAACTAACTAGGCTAAGGCCATGTCTGCGCCTGAAGGAGTACTTTCAACATACACACCACTGGACTCAAACTTTGTTCTACTGCCTCAGAACAACACAGCTGCCCACCTAAATCTAGGCTAAGGCAAGTTACAGCCCCGTAGCTAGGGAATTTGGGGGGAGGGGGCCTGCCAGCTAATTAAATGAAAGTACAGTGCAAGTGGTAAGTTGGAGCACTTTGGGGGCAGCCGGGGGGGGAGGGGGCCCAGAAGAAACACTAGGGATCCAGGCCCCATGGGCCCCATGTTAGCTAAGGGCCATAATTGCTGTCTCTTGAGTTACAGACTCTCTCTGACTTTGCTCCATCTACCCATGGGTATGACACAAACAACATTCCAAGGTTCCTTGTGCAATAACAGGAACTGGGCTCCACCTTGAGACTTTTATGAACAAGGGGCAGCAGAGATTTTTCCTCTCTAACCTCACTTCTCTGCACATTTGAGCATTAGACTCTCCTACCGCAAAAACAGCTGCTGAAGCACTGCAGCCTCCTTGAAGCCACAAGGGAAGACAGGCAGACAAATGTCATGAATCAGACCTGAAGGCGTAGACGGGAGAAGGCAGAATGAACTTTGTGTCTCCCCACCAGGAGCATGTGGTTGATTTTTTTAAATTCCATAAAATTATATCTTTTTTCCACCTGAAGATAAGGACTGTGATGCAGATCATTGCCATTAGTAGCAGATAGCAACTGTGCATTCTAGACTCCTCCAACTGATAGGTAAGAGTCCAATTCAGTCCACAGAGTTGCTTATGCATCTGCTGAGATACCCCTATGGCATCCCATGGCTTCCTTGTCCTTTATCTGTGCTTTCTCAACGTGTATAAAAGGTGATTTGAAAAAGCACAGATAAATGAAAAGGGAAACAGAAAGCAAACAAACGGAAAACTGAGAAGAGAGGAAGCGAGGAGGGGGGAAATGTTGTAGCGACACTTAAGCTGTGGGGAAACCTCCATGTGAGAAGACCTCTAGGTGACTATTACCCAATTTCAGTCTTCCTCAGCTCAAACCACCTCACAAGGCTGTTGTGACGATAAAACAGAGGACAGCAGACCCACTAACACTGCTCTAATCTCCTTGGAGGAAAGGCAGGATGAAAATGTAACAGATAACAGAACCCAGCTTCCCCATGCCCCACCCCTTATGAGGAATGAATGGTCTTTAAACCCCTCCATTGCCTGTACTGATCAGTTGAGCAGTGGGAGAAAAATGGGGGGGGGGGGTTGGAGTGAATTCACCGGCAAATGCAACACCCTAGGAATTTCCCCAATCTCAAGGGTCTTGACCTTAGAAATTGTGGAAATTCCTAGAGCATCCTGGGGAGGAGGGGCTGTGATGTCACGTCTGGGCAATCGCCCAGAAGTTCAATGTGCTCCCCCCCCCCCCAAAAAAAAGTTCCTTGAATTGCCAGGCACAGGCTGGCAACCTGCCAGGTCACAGAACTCTCACTTACATTCCTCGCTAGATGGGATAGGGAAGGCTCACGTATAAGCTCCCCATTCCCCATAGCAATCTGCCACACTCTCGGCTTGTGGCTGTTTCTCCAGCAGTGCCTGGACGGAGGCTCCCAGCCAATACTTTACTGGAAAGGGTGGGCTCCGGACAGCTGCGTTAGGACTGTGCTTTCTTTTAAACTCTCAGATGACTCAGAAATGTGCCTGGAACAAAGGGACAATGGAAGGAGCTCCCCTCTTTGCTAATCTAATCGTTTATTTCAATTCATAGCGCCTTTTCCAAAAAAGAAAAGTAAAGTAAATGCACTGAATTGTACTAAAAATAATGATCTGGAATAATCCTTAAATGCCAGGACGTCAGTTAATAAGCACATTGCCTTAAGTGGTTTCACAGATCAGACACTCTGATGCTGGAGGCTTTGTATTGATCCCAAAGTAACTGCCCTACATTTTGTTCAGGGTAGCTAATTAGTTCTGAGTGGGATAGGCAGGAAGAGGGTGATGAAAAAGCAAGGATTTCCCTCCAGCCCATTTATTCTGCAGTGGCCACTTTACAGTGGATAGGGACCATGTGGGAAAGGGTGTAATAACTAGGGTTGCCAGTCCCCAGTTGGGGATGGGGGATTCCCCAGTTTTGTGGGCTCCTGCCCACCACCCACCACATGGCCAGTTGGAGGAAATCCCCAAAAGCAATGTGGAGCAACGGGCCTATGTTCCCATTGTGACATAGTGACATAGGCACATAGGAAGTGACATAGGCACATTGGTGATGTGGGGGGCAACACTCTGGTTTTTGGCAAAACTCCTTGGTTTTAGGGCAATTTTACCATAGAACTTTGCTCAGATACTAGACTGTTCCCCCCCCCGACTTGCTTACATCCAGTGGTGGCAAACCTATGGCACGGGTGCCAGAGGTGGCACTCAGAGCCCTCTCTGTGGGCACGCATGCTATCGCCCCAGCCAGGCCCAGACCATCATTAAAGTGTTGAATTCTCTGCCAAATAATTTTAAGTAAATGAAAGCATTTGGGATTGCTTTCCTTACTTTGTTTGGATCATTTTAAGTTAATGTATGAGTTGTTTTTTCTAAAGTAAAACCTCAGTATTCAGGTTAAATTGCCGTGTTGGCACTTTGCGATAAATAAGTGGGTTTTGGGTCGCAGTTTGGGCACTCGGTCTCTAAAAGGTTCGCTATCACTGCTTACATCACTTCCGGGTGATGTAGGCATGGTGTGCAACGTCACTTCCAGTGACGTCAGCACATCCGAGGTGATGCTTCCAGCCCCCGGATCCCCCCCCCCCCATCCTCCTGCCAGCGTCTGAAAAGTACTGAGACTTACTAGTGATTTCAGCTCTCATACTTTTTATTTCCAGTGTAGAACAAGACAAAAACTACCGGCTTGCAGGCCGGTTTATAAAGGCAAACAACCCACACCCCAAACACACCCCTATACCAGTAATAGGCTATTTATAGTGGCCGAGAGTTCCATGGGCTCTCGGATTGCAGCCTAGCCCTCCGATAGGTGCGGGCTAGGATCCGCTTGGCCCATTGTTCCTGAGAGCGAAGCTCGGCCACTTCACATGACCACGTGGTGACCTAGCCGCGCACGCGGTCGGAGCTGGATACATTACAGCATCTTAAAGGGACTTGGCAACCCTAGCAACAACAGATAAGAAGACTGTGATGGAGGGAAAGGGAAGACCCAGAGATCAATGAATGAAGCTTAGGAAGTGGGCGAGGTAAACTGGATTCTCGGAGTACTTCAGAATAACACATTTTTGTTGTAATGTACGCCCTTACAGACTATTGAATGATGATGACTTGGCATGCCTCAAGCGATCGCCAATTAGTGTTTCTTTGCATGTTTTTTCCCCAGTGATATCCATCAAATGATCCTGTGACAGATTAACTTCTCACCCAAGAAGAACAAAGTTGTATGAATGCAGCTCACCATTTCAGTGTTTAGGAGCATGAAGGTAAAAAAAAAAAAGTCTGTTTGCTTTGGCAAATTAGGATCTAAACAGTGACTTGCCTCCTGTAGACTTTGGACACTCATGTAAGGGAGACGTAAAATGAGTCAGAAACAAAACTCGGGGATCGGATTTAATTGTGAGCAATACTACAACATATTCAATTGGTGCAGGCCTGCTGACCTCACCAATGAAAAGACTATTTAAGTTCTGGCAACCAGATGTTTCACTAGAGTAAGCAGCTGCACGCAGGGCTTTTCCAAGCCACTTCAACAGTGACTGTGGAAAAGCTCCAACAGAAGACATGATTGTGTTCCCTTTTTTATTCGCCTTGCTGTGGGAGAGAGCTCCTGGCTGGGGGTTCAAGGACGGAGTGCTGCACAATTCGATTTGGTTAGGTAAGAGAGTACTTTACATTGACATAATTCTCTCTAGGCTGCAGAAATAGCCGTTCTTTGTTATATTGCCACAAAAATGCCTGTGTCTTAAAGGCAGCACCTTCCTGTGATTTTAACTGAATGAAGAATGATTACATGGTTTCTCCTAATGCTCTTAATTTTACTTTTTTAAAAAATATGGAGCTTTTTATTTATGTGAAAGAATGCCTGTGAGATATGAGAAGCGGAAATTATACTATCTGATAACTTGTGGTGAAATGAAAGCTAGATCTCAAGAGATGGAAGAGGGTAAGAACCTAAAAAGAAACAGCTGCACAGGATATGTGCCATTCATATATGTGAAATTCCTTGGGTTTTTTTTTTAAAGTTTGGAAAATATGCATTGTTAAAGACATGGTTGGGCGATGTTTCAGAGTGGCAGAATTCTACTGATGAGCCTTGGTAACGGCCTTTACAGGCAGACCCGGGCACAGAGGTACATTTGGGGCTGCCACCCAAAAAACAGCATGCCTCCCCCTACTGCGCAATACCACTTATCCCATATTATGATATCTTAGTGTACATCTACCCACCCCGGCCGACATCATTGCAGTAGTCAATGATGTGGACTGGGGGCCTGATCTAGATAGCCCCAGTAAGGCTGATCTTGTCAGATGCTGAAAGCTAAGCATGGTAGACCCTGGTTTGTACTTGGATGGGAGACCTCCGAGGAACTCAAGGGTTGCTATGCAGAGGAATGCAATGGCAAACCCGCTCTGAGCATCTCTTGTCTTGAAAACCCAAGGGGGTCAACATAACTCAGCTATGCCTTGACAGCACTGTTCACCAGCATCTTCCCTAACTTCTAAACTGGCCTGTGGATTAAGGATTTATGCACAGAAAGCTTTCCTTGTGTTCTCTGTACAACACAGAACAATATACGTTTGACTCATGTTTCATTAGCTGTTCCTTCAGATGATGGGTACAAACCATAGATGTTTTTATTTATTTGTGTCTGAAATATTTTCACCCTACCTTTTGATCATAAGAGCTTCAGGGCAGTCTACAAAACAAAACCTTAAAAGAATAGAACCTTAACATTAGCAATTAGCATCCTAAGAAGAATTACACCTTTCTAAGCCCACTGACTTCAATGGACTTAGAAGGGTATAACTGTGTTGTACTATAATTGCCCTTGTTGCTTTCCAGGACACTGACCCAAAGGCTGATGTCCTTGGTGCCTCCCCTTTGGTGAAACTTTACCAGTGAAAAACAAGCCCTCTTTCCCCTTCCAACTGTTTCATTTCCCAAGGGCACGGGGTCTTCTTTCTCTGCAATATCTAATGATGTGTGGGCACAGCCCGGATCTAAGAAGAAAGAAAACTATGGCCCCAAGTCTGGCTCCCTGTTTGCAAACCTACGATCGCAGGGAGCCAATATTATACCCGCATTGACCATGCTCTCCAAATCAGGGATAATATAATTTATCATTAGGACACCTTAGGAACTTGATCCATGTCCATGATGCTCTAATCACTTCTAAATTTGGGATACAATGCAAATGGGCTGCATAGCACGGTCTGTTACCTTGGTCATGCTGCTTCTGGCCTGCTGGACCAGTGATGGCCACAGGCAACCCCACTATTTAGCAATCTGTGTTAAAATTCTTATCAAGCACTGCCGAACAAAGATATGAGAGGCAGTATTGTTTAGTGTTTAGTGGTTCAGACCTCTGTTCTACCATGGATTTGATGGACGACCTAGGGCCAGTCACATAGCATTTTTGTCACTCCTTTGTCCCTGTTGCTTTGGGTCGTCCCCCCATTTTCCACATGTGTTTTGCTCCTTCTGGGACTACTAGAGAGAGCAAAACACATTGGGGGGGGGGTGGAATAGTCTGAAGCAATAGGGACAAACGAGTGACAAAAATGACAATGCGGAAAAGCCCACACACTCAGCATAATCTTATAGGGTTGTTGCAAGAAAAAAACAGAGAAGAGGAGAATGATGTAAGCAGCTCTGAGAAAGGTGGGGTATAAATGAAGTAAAGAAAGAAATATTGGACAGGCATGGGAGAAACTTTCCCATAATAAAATATAGATTGAGCTTCAGATGAAAAGGTTCAGTCAGCTTGCTTTTGGATCAAGAAAGGAAGATTTGATGTTCCTGCTGTTAACGAATAACATCAAAAGATGGTGAATGAACTTTCTCTACTATGTACTCTGCAGAGGCATTGGGAAAGATTGCAGAAACCTTGGGTAGCACGTCTCACATTTAATGTAGCCAATAACAATATCTCTGTTCTATCTCGTGCTGGCTGGTTGGCCTAGACTAAAAATAAACAAGTGAATTGATATGTAATAAGGTCATTAACATACAGGAAACAAGGGGAAGAAAAACAATCATAGTCTAGGGATTTTAAAAATTGTAAATAATTTTGCCAAATTGAGGCTTGGCTTTACCTCCCTATACAACAACATTTAAACCTAGACCAGGGTCAGAGAGAGAGAGAGAGAGAGAGAGAGAGAGAGAGAGAGAGAGAGCAGTCGACAATAAAACGACAGAAAAAAACCCTTTCATCTGACTACAGTGTTAAACCATTAACGATTCCAAATTACAGTGACCTGTATCCTACAGCTCCTACTAGCAAACCAGCAAACTTCCTCCATGCTAAGAAGCTTAAGCAACTTAAGCATTTCTTCCATCACAGGAAAAGCTGCTTGTCTCAGAGGAAGGTGCCTGAAGCCAGAGGAAGGCTTCAAACTTTTCTGGATGAAGTGGGATCTTAACAAAGAAATGGGATCTTAACACAGCCCTGGAGTAAGCTGAGCCAAGTGGCCCCTGCAGGGCTGGCAGCCCTGGAGGGGTCACTTGGCTTAGGCCAGGTCTGTTGTGTCAGAGATGACAGGATTTGAATCAAGAACCTCATCGTCTATGTCTGAGAGTTAACCAGGTGAGCTTTTTAGAACAGCGTGCACCAAATCAATCCAGACAAAACTCTGAGATTTCTTTATCCAGAGTTCCCAGCATTTTTAAAAAACATAGTTACTAGGTGCTCATGGCTTAATTCTGATCAGGATTGTGGCGATTTACAGTTACACGGTTTCAAACAAGGGACTAACAATTTCATAGGGGTAAGGGAGGACAACATATAATTCTTTTAAATCGCACACATTTTGCAGCCGATGGGGATTTTTGTTCAGCTGTAGGCTTCAGACGTGTTCTGGAGGCATTCACTTTTTGGCTTGGCTTGATGACGTTGGTTCTTCCTGGGCTGCTTTGAATCATAGCGCCGCACTGCCACCGCCTGGCCGGGTTGCCCATTACAGGCTTCTTAATGCCGAAGAGGTCTTTTTATCAGGCTTCCGAGTTTACAAGGTGGACGTTCCATTCGCCAGCTAACACCTCCCCTATGGGGGTTTTGTGTGCCCACCCTCTCTAAGGAGTGGTACCCATTTTACCTACTCACTGAAGCTTTCGAACCGCTGGGTGGACGGCGAGCTGGGGACAAGGCTGGTAGCTCACACCAGCGCGGGCTAGAACTGACAGCAACTCTGTTCAGTTCAGATGTTAACCAGAGGATAAATCCTCTGTGCCACCGCTCCCCACAGGGAGTAGCCCTCCTGCTCAGATTTCCACTGCATAATGGTCTCATGGAGAGCTATTAAAACAGGGCAAATAGAAGCTCCATGGAGCTGTTTTAGAATGGGAAATGGTATGGGGATAAAGCTTAACCCCACCATCACTAGAGTTCCTTTATGCCTGCTTATGATGGGAGACCTCCAGGCAATTGCAGCCCTTGCCCACTGACGCTAAAGTGAGTTGCAGGTGGAAACTGGGGACAAAGCAGGGCACAATCATCCTGGGGTGAAAAAAATAATAATGCTTCAGCTACTTACGGAAAGTTCTGACCATAGAGTTCCTGGCTATTCCTAGAGCTACCCAGAAGCGACAAGGGTAGCTCTAGCAATCACCAGAAACTCCGTGGTAATCTTACCACGGAGTTTCTAGCAATGGCTACAGCTGCCCACATCACTTCTCCTGGGACACTGCCTCCCCACAACTCTCCCGTCAATGAGCAGATATTGCCTGGCAACCCTAACCATCATCACCTCCACCACTTCCATCACACAGCAGTCCCAATCCAAATTGGGTACCTGATACCTGCATTTTTCAAAATGCAGAGATTTCTGGATATAGCATTTCATCTGGTTTGGCACTGAGCCTTTTTCAAAAGATAATAAAGTACGCAAATGGTATAAAACTTCAGAAATGAACAAGCATAGCATATACTTGAGACTTGGCCCTCAGAACCCTACCACTGATCCTTATTTTAGGGCTAGTTTTAGACGTACTAATATGCAAAGCAGAGCTCTACTGAAGGGTTTTTTTCTTTTTAAGAAAGCTCCATGAGAAGGGGTTTCTTTGGGGTTCCTTCAAATTGCCCCCTTGAGCAGCTTCTCTTTAAAAAAAATTGTTATGGCACTGTTGCACTGCTTGTGTGTGGAGTGTATTTGTTCACTAGCTAATGTATTTGTTCAAGAGCTAGATATTTATTCAAGAGCTAGATATTTCTTCTAAAAAAGAAGAAGAAAAGAATGGATTTATATCCCACCCTTCACTTGGAGTCTCAGAGCAGCTTACTTTCTCCTTCCCTTCCTCTCCCCACAACAGACATCCTGTGAAGTAGGTAGGGCTGAGAGAGCTCTGAGAGAACTGCTCTTGAGAGAACAGCTCTGTTAGAACAGCTCTGAGAAAACTTTGACTGACCCAAGGTCACCCAACTGGCTGCATGTGGAGGAGTGGGGAATCAAACCCAGTTCTCCAGATTAACCACTACACCAAACTGGCTCTCTGGAACCCACCTCTCATCCCTATTTAAGAAAGTACTGTTTGGCCAAAGAAGTGGACTGAACATTACTTTCTTAACTGGAATAACCAAATCCAAATAAACAAACCAACTAAACCCCAATTTAAGCTTTGAGAGGATGTATGCTAGACTAGCTTTCATGTATTTCTAAAGGTCATATCTTTGAGGTTCTAGATAAGATCAAGTCTGAATTTCAGTCATGAAAGTCTCACTGTCCAAGTAATAATCCCTTTTTTATGGTTGTTCTACATGCAAGCATAAACATTCCTAAGCAGACAGATGGCTTTGGATCTTCATGGAACATTTGAGAAGTGCTTCTTCCAAGACTCTCTGGGAGAATGATTTCCTCAGAGCCAGCTCTTGGCTATTTGAGGGGACATAATCACATCCATCTAGGACTCTCCTGCTCTTTAGTGCCAGTGATACCCCCCCCCCCCATTTCTCAGTTGGAAGGGGTTATGCCTGGATTAAAAAAACTTCTATAAATATGCACTGAGTTTGCATATACACAGATGCAAATAACTCAAGTCCATGACACAGCAAATAGTACCTAAAATGTGTAGAGGTTTCCAGATAGTAATATATGTGGGTAATATACATTCATGAAAGAAGGATACTCAGTAAATGCAGCTCAGGGAACCAGACTGGCTTAGGAGCAGCATATACCAAATAGTTAACGTGTAACCTACCTTTAGCAGTTAAAGGGTATGAGCGGAAATGAAAAGAGAGTTCCTAGTATGACTATTTACCAGGAAGGCAAATAAACACTAGTCTCAGAGGTGCTTACAATATCCTTTCCCTCCCCCTCCCCACAACAGACACCCTGTGAAGTAGGTGGGGCTGAGAGAGCTCTCTGAAGAACTGCCCTTGAGCGAACACCTCTGAAAAAATTTATGACTGACCCAAGGTCACACCAGTCGCTGCATGTGGAGGAGTGGGGAATCAAACCTGGTTTTCCCAGATTAGAGTTCTCCCAGATTAGAGAATGTAGTCTCAGTGCAGTATAAAGTAAAGGTTCCCTTGCAGTATACAGAGGCTCAAAATTAAGACTAATGGAGACCACAGATTTGGCTTCAGGATGAGAAGATGGTGGCAATTACAAAGTCTGAAGAAAGAAGGAGGTAGTAAAATTTTACCTCAGTTCACATTAGCAATCGATGTTAGGTAATTCTGTAGGTGCTCTTTAGGAGGGGATCCTGTATTGCTGTAGTCTTCCCAAAATATTTGGATTCCCCCAGATATACAATGTTCACTTGAGCTGTACCTCAAAGTTATTTTTGGTTCTGCTTATCTATGGCCCCGGTCACACGGGGAAAATTGGCGCAGCAAAAGTGCGGCTTTTTATAGCCGCACCAAAAGAGACGCGCCGCGGTGGGATCAGACAGATCCCCTGAGCTGCCATGCAGTTGCTCCCCGGCACGATCAGGGGGGGGGGGGAGAGACGGAAGAGAGAGCAAGGCAGCCGGCTGCGCATGTGTGCGCATGCGCAGTTGGGCCGGGAGCCTCAAATGCTGCTGAAGACGGGCGCGTTGGCGATCCCATGGCCGCGCTTGCTGCGGCATTTCAGGTTGGTAGTACTCTTTCCTAGGGTTTTTTTTAATGTGCGTTTTTGGGCTGAAGGGACGGATCGGGGACGCTTCCCAGATGTTGCAGTGTGATTGCGCCCATTTGCTGCGCCCCCGATCCATCCCTCTTGCAGGGCAAAACCTCTTGTGTGACCGGGGCCTATGGTGGGCAAAAGACATTTTGGGAAGAGGAAGAGCAGGCCTCACTCTGGCAACATTCAAACACAGAAACAGAGCAAGAATTAGGATATTATTTGTCTTTTAAAAGTTTGGAAACCTCATCACTTTAACTACTCAGATCTAGGTCACAGAGTATCCTACCAGGAGAGTTACTAGTGAGAACTCATACATTATAATACTACTGTATTTGTAGGGTAATCTTAAACATGTACCTTTCTAACCTCATTGACTTCAATGGACATTAATGGGTAAAACTCTGCTTAGTATGGTACTTGTAGGCTGGTTCTGCATTGGGTTTTCCCTCTGTTGTTTTACAAAACCCACATTGGAACAGAAATTCCCCTCTGCATTGCATGCTGCTTTCGCTTCCTTTGATTACTGAGTTTTATTGTTGCTTCCACACTCCATGCCACTTTCGGATTCTTTGATCATAGGATTTTGTTGTACCATCTGCATAGATTTATGGCTGTTTTATGGACATTCAGGGGTGACTGCAGTCAGTACGGAGTTGCCCCAAGGTATTTGGATGTGGTTTTGAGCTGCACTTTTCCCTCCCAGATGAGAAAAGGTGGAGCAAATGCTAGATGCAGAATCGCCCATAGTCATCTAGCAAAAGGTGTGAAACAGTGCCTGTGTCATTTGGGCCTGTTGGCAGAGTAATTAACACAGCAAGGATACACAACCTGATTAAAGAGTAGATAAAGGAGTATTTAGGAATTAACATACTTGGCAGGTAAGAGGAGAGACAGAGATAGGTTCCTAACTACCTCTGTAGCTGAGAGAGAGGGTAAGGCTAAGTGTGGCACTCCTGAGAAGAAGGGGGAAATTGCCCTAAGAGTAGCAATCCGAAGACAGACAAGGCATGGCACTTAACAGGAGAGAAGGTGCTAACCTCACTACCCTACCTAAATGTCTTCTTCCTGCCCTGGCGGGGTCTTCTTCTCTTCTTTGTACACTAGACATTGCCTTTGCCAGCAGGGCCAACTGTAACCACACAAGAAAATTCCTTCATTTGCATCTGGCTGAGGTTCAACTCAGCCCAACCAGCATTTTACACAAGTGGCTAATCGCATGGAGCTTTTTATGGCAGATATCTTGCCCTGACCTGGATAGCCCAGACTAGCCTGATCTCATCAGATCTCCAAAGCAAAGCAGGGTTGGCCCTGGTCAGCATTTGGAAGAGAGACCAGCAAGGAATACCAGGGTTGTGACCCAGAGGCAGGCAATGGCAAACCACCTCTGAACGTCTCTTGCCTTGAAAATCCCACTGGGTTGCCATAAGTCAGCTGTGACTTGATAGCAAAGAAAAGAAATCTCTTGCCCAAACCATAACAGTGTGGATCTTACTCCTGTCCAGTGTTCCCTGTACGCTGAGTTAGTGTGAGCTAGCTCACAGTTTTTTAGCCTCCAGCTCATGCATTTTTGTCTTAGTTCAGGAAGGATGGCTCCAGAGCAAACTGATTTATGCAGCAGCAAATCACAACTTTGCCAGTAGCTCACAAAGCAGAATTTTTGTAACAGGAGCATTGCTCCAGTCCTATCACTCCACTGAGCAAAATTTGAAGCCTTCCTCCAGTCTTTAAAAAGTTATGGCTGCCACCGCTGTTCTCGGCGCTGTTCTCGGCGGCAGCGGCGGCTCCCGCAGGGGGGCAGGGCGAAACGTTCTTTTGCCTCCCTGAGCCCCAGGGTGGTGGCCTTGGACTCGTAGGGGCAAATTCCACCTCTCACGTGTGAGACTCGTAGGGACAAATTCCACCTCACACGCAAGAGGTCATTCTGGCTCCCCCAGCTCTCCTTCGGGGCTCCTTAAAAAGTTATGGCCTCCGCGCTTTTCTCTGTGCTGTTCTCCACGGCAGCTGCGGCGCCCACGGGGGGGGGGGGCACGAAACGTTTTTCCCTCCCTGAGCCCCGGGGTGGTGGCCTTGGACTCGTAGGGGCAAATTCCACCTCTCACGTGTGATGTCTGACCGGCGTTGCCGCTCGGACATCACACGCGAGAGGTCATTCTGGCTCCCCCAGCCCTCCTTAGGGGCTCTTTAAAAAGTTATGGCCACCACCGCTTTTCTCGGCGCTGTTCTCGGCAGCAGCTGCTGCGCCTGCAGGGGGGGTGAACGTTCTTTTGCCTCCCTGAGCCCTGGGGTGGTGGCCTTGGACTCGTAGGGGCAAATTCCACCTCTCGGTCATTCTGGCGCCCCGAGCCCTCCTTAGGGGCTCTTTAAAAAGTTATGGCTGCCGCCGCTGTTCTTACCACTGTTCTCCGTGGCAGCGGCAGCGCCCGCGGGGAGGGGGGGGGGGGAAACGTTCTTTTGCCTCCCTGAGCCCCGGGGTGGCGGCCTTGGACTTGTAGGGGCAAATTCCACCTCACACGCGAGAGGTAATTCTGGCTCCCCCAACTCTTCTCCCCCTCCCCTTTTCCTTCACCCGACTTGAAGGCGAAGGGAAGGGAGAGGGGGGAAAGAATGGATCCTAGGTGCTTCTGCCTGTCAGAGGGGCTGGTGCACAATTCCAGTGATGTCAGGGGGTGTGGCATATGCTAATAAGTTATGCTAATGAGCTCCTGCAGCTCTTTTTCTACGAAATGACCCCTGGTTGACCCTATAGGGTTTTCAAGGCTAACAGAGGTGGTTTATCACTGCCTTCCTCGGCAGGGTGACCCTGGAATTCCTTGGTGGCATCCCATTCAAATACTAACCAGGGCCAACCCTGTTGCGCTTCCAAGATCAGGATAGCCTGGGCCATCCAGGTCAGGTCAGGTCAGGGGGGCTGCTTTTTGAGGACTTACAAATCAGTCGTTGCTGTAGCACTATAGCAATGGCTGACTTTTTTTAAAAAAAGCCCTTCACTTGCACAGTGAGGGAAATGATGGCTGCAAGAGTCTGACTGCAAGAAAATGGCACCAGTGTGGGCAGAATCGTTGTAATTGCACCCTTTCGTGTTCAGACCACATGATAATGCACTTGGCCTTCATTCTTACCAAGAGGACTGAAGTAAGGAAGATTTGGATAGAGTATGCAGGGCACAAAAAACCTGAGACAAAGAGGATAACAGCACCATGTCCTGTAGATGCTGCAGGGGTGGGGTGAGCTCCAGTTTGGAAGCTCAAAATACTCCATGTGGAACCAGCGAAAGATGATGTACAGATGCAGAAGTTTCATCAGTACAGGCAAATTAATTTTTACAAGCCAATGAAAGAAACTGACATTTCTGATTTCTCTCAGTACATCTAGACCACCCACAACATGTTTCACAAAGACAAAAGCTGTTGCAGTTTATTTAGCAATTCCAAATAAAATTCCACTGTCAACTTTAAGAAGCACATCTTGTCTTCCCTAAAATTTAGCAGAACTTAACTTTAACTCAGCTGTTGCAGCATCTGTTAAAAAAGAGAGAGAAAGAAGTGTTAAGTCCCTTTGAAGTTAATTTTCTGAGAACTGTTTACCGAATCAATGCCATTTTCCTTCTGTCGCCCTTGTGGTCATTATTTTCTCTGCTGTACCACCAGTGGTATTTTGAGGGCTTTAAAAAAAACCTAGTAATTGTTATAGAGCTATTATGCTCCAGCACTATAATGCTATAGTGTTATCACAATTACCATTTTTTAAAAAGTCCTCCAGAGGCATGGCAGGGAAAAATGCAGGGAAAACAATGTCTGATAGGGGAAAGGGTGCCAAAATTTGTGTATGGATACTTCATTGCTAATGTGAATGTCTCTGAATATACCAGATAAGATTAAGGACCAAATGAAAATGCCTGGAACCTCACTGGCTTTCATACGGTGGCTGCTGTTGAACAGTAGCAAGCAGCCAGGCCTAGAATCATGAAAGTCAGATGGTATCAAGTCACCAAGAGGGTGCTGCCAGGCCTAGGGTAGAGGGTGCTGCCAGGCCTAGATCCCCCAGAATAGGGTTGCCAGGTCTGGGTTGGAAAATACCTGGAGATTTTGGGGGTGGATCCAGAAGAGGGTGGGGTTTGGGGAAGGGAGGTGCCTCAGCATGGTCCAATGCCATAGAGTCCACCCTTCAAAGCAGCCATTTGCTCCAGGGGAGCTGATCTCTGTCAGCTGGAGATCAATTTTAAAAGCAGGAGCTCTCCAGACCCCACCTGGAGGTTGGTAACCCTACCCCAGAATTACAACTGAACTCTAAACAATAGAGATCTGTTCCCCTGGAGAAAATAGCAGCTTTGGAGGGTGGACTCTGTGACATTATATCTGGCTGAGGCCTCTTCCTTCCTCCCTCTGAGAAGCAGTATGTCAGTTACACTGTGTACCCCCCATGCCATGCGACATCACCAATGTGATGACGTCACTTCCGTGTGATGTCAGTACATCAAGCTGGGGGGTGGAATTTCTCCCTGCCAGCCAGCTGGCCGGCGGTGGGCAGGAGCTCCAAAAAATGGGGATCCCCTGTCCCCAACTGGGGAATCAACCAGACATACAAAATTCTAAATTTCTATTATTGGCAACCTTCTCCTTGCTTGTTTTCCCAACTGGGGAATGGCATCTCTATGACACTGAGGGTACTCCTTTTATCATATTCAGCTTGTTAAAGCTGCCCAGTGGGGTTTTTTTTTGGGTCCTAGCTATAGTATCATTTGTTAAACTATTTAAAGATTTGCATACACACACACGCTACACACACACACACACACACACACACATATATACATATATATATCACACTTTGACATGGGTTTCCCAATGATCCCCCTCCAAAATTTAGATGAGGTCTATTTCTGTTTAACCTCTGTGACTCAACAGCTTCAAGTGCCCCTTCTTAGAACATTTACTGGCTCATCAGTTTTAATTTGTTAGCATAATGTTTTCTGCAGCCAGGAGAGATCACACTTCCCGCCTCTTTACATAATGCCACTGCCTGTTTTATCCAAACGAAGAGCATTTTGGAAACAATGTTAGCCAAGTTGGAAGACTGTAAGAACATGGAAAAGCACAATATCCTCACTCATCTGCCAAAAGAAGCTTTTAACACCCTGTTGTTCCATCCTCATGGGGGTCCAGGCAGGGAATATTGATCTTATGCAAGCTGTTCACAAGATATCTCTATGTCATTGCTATTACTCAGTAATCGCAATTAAATATGTAAGAATAAAATGCTAATTTTAAGTAACTACGCCCTCATTATTACTTCATCCAAAGCAGACTTCAAGATCCACTGGAGTAAATGTGCTTAGAAGGATGTAAGTTTGCTCAGGACAGCACTGCAAATGTCCAAAATTCCTAGTTATTCAGTTTAGGATGCAGTTCTATGTTCTTATATGAGAATGTTCCTCTGAATTCGATGGGACTTTCTTCCAAGAAGACATGCATAATATCAGCTGCTATCTAATAGTTGTGACTGTTCTCTAGACCATCCAGGTAAATAAGACTGTATTGAATGTCCGGCAAACAATCACCCTGAGCACATTAACCATTGTTAACAATCGCTTTGTTTCCCATCCTTTTGTGACAATTTGCTAGCCTTACAGTCAGTGGAATGTCCTGTAGTGCCCAGCACTAAAGGGTCATACTTCAAATCTTCAGGACTGATTCTGTAGGGAACACAAATGGTAGGGATGTCACAGATGTAGACTCCTCTTTGGTGAAACACCAAATATCTCCTGCTGTTCTCTGGCCTATTTTTTCTCTTCCTGACCCAGGGAACCTCTGTACAATTTGAGAAATCTTCAAACAGAGGGAACAGGTACAGAGCCTAGTGAGACAGAGACTGGGTAGAAAACCCGGGGGCAGCCTGAGGGTGAAATGCAACAGCAACCCTTTGGGGTCCATAGAACCAACACTTAATAAAGCATGGAGAAGAAGGGATAAAGTGGTAACTTCCACTTGGGTGATGGGGAAATAGGTATAGATATCATAATGAAACAACCAGCTGACATGAGTGAGGAAGACTACCCAAGTCAAGGAACTCTGTAGTAACTGGTAAAGTAAGGTAAAGGTAAAGGTTCCCTTGCTCGAAAGCCAGTCGAGTCCGACTCTAGGGTTGCGGTGCTCATCTCCGTTTCAAAGCCGAAGAGCCAGCGCCGTCCGAAGACGTTTCCGTGGTCATGTGGCCGGCATGACTAAAAACCAAGGCGCACGGAACGCTGTTACCTTCCCACCGAAGTGGTACCTATTTATCTACTTGCAATTTCTTGCTTTCGAACTGCTAGGTTGACAGGAGCTGGAACTAGAGACGGGAGCGCACTCCGTCATGCGGCACACTCCGGTCTCGAACTGCTGAACTACCAACCTTCCACAGCCTGCAGTTCAGCATCTTAACCACTTGAGCCACCGCAGCTCAAGTACCATGGTATAATTTCTCAACAGCACTCAAGTGCCATGTTTGAAACATTTGAATATGCTTTAATTGTGTTGGCTTTCCTCGAAAATATTTAAGAACTATACATTTTTATGAGGGTGCTGGTAAAATTATCTGTTAAAAATCCATGCCCCTTCCTAGAACTATAGTTTCTGAGTTTCTTTGATTCTCAAGGTTCCTTGAAAGTTATATATTTCTGGCGTTTATATCCCACCATTCTTCCACCATGGAACTCAAGATGATACACACGGGATTCCCAGCAGGTCTTCCATCCAGCCACTGAACAGACCCATCATCCTACCTGTACTAAGTTCCTATTGTACTGGTGGTGGTGGGGGCTATTAGGACTGTTGGAGAACCCCACATGTATTCCAGGGAACACAAGTGTTTCCCAAAATATCACACCCTGGGACTGGAAAAATGACACAAGGCTGAAGACTGAAGCGCCTTCTCTAAGTGCACCATGATCCTAATTCTAATTCGGGACCACATATGCACAAATTGAGGAGAACCCGCAACTCACATGTGTGCAGGTTATGTCTGTTTTATATCTGATACAGGGCGGAGACCTAGACCGAAACGATGTATCTTGTAATGTGTGAAGAGGGAGCTTCAGCAAGGTTGCTGCACCATGTGGCTCCCAATCATCCCCTAAGCCTCTGAAATAGGCTTCAAACTAGTCTACATTTGTAATGCAGACAATTCGTAATGTAGACAAACCCTGAGGTCATCTCTCAATGCTAAAATATTTGTTCCTAGTTGTTAACAGACCATGAGCAGCTTTCACCCACTGACATGCCCAACAGGTTCATATGAGCATGGATTACCTACCAAGTGTAAACCCCCCCACACTGTGATGCTGTCTAAGAAGAGTATTTTTGAGGGGATGGATATGTAAATAGTTTCCTATGGATCCTTCAGAATGATTACTTTCTCCATTCTAGGAGTGCTACTGCCTTCAGAGTAATTGGTTTCAATCATTCAGCAACAGCATGAAAGACCCTTGGAAGGGAAAGATCTTGGAAGGGATAGATCTTTCTAGGGCATGAAACCATTGACTGAATGCTTCTGTTCACACTTGACCAAGAAGCCAATAACTACTGGTGGCAATGAAAAGTCTAATGACGTCTTCAAATCTTTGTCTTTGAGAGCAAAAAAGAAAAGATTCATCAAAACTTTTGTTTTTCATTCGCAGAGCGAGCAGCTGGAGTATATCACAGAGAAGGAAGAAATGGAAAATACCAGCTCACCTATGCAGAGGCAAAAGCAGTGTGTGAATATGAAGGGGGGCATCTGGCAACATTCCAGCAGCTCGAAGCCGCAAGAAAAATAGGTATGAAATAACAATATATGGAATGAATTGGGAATTTTCCAGTGCAAACACCATTGCAATAGGGGGAAAGGCTGTGCAACAGAATGTTGTGCCCTTTAATTGTCACACCACAAACTTTGTGCACCGTGGATCTCTCAAAGACAGAGCTCTCTCCCCCACCCCTCGTTCATTCATCTGTTCTCCATTTGTTCAAAATCCATCTCTGCCAATGATCCTGTTTATTACAAAAAGTTACTTCTCAGCAGTATGGATGAAAAATCTTAAGAAAACAATGAATCTAGTTACATGGATTCAAACCAGTTTAGTCTTAATACCTATGGAACAAACACTGCAATGCAAACACAGTAGGGTATAACTCTGCTTAGGACTGCACTGTTGATGTTCTACATAGCAGTAACCAGATTATAAGAAATTTTTAATCCACATTTCTCAGCATGACTAATGCATGGATCCAGCTCTCAAAGACAGCCTTAGGAACTGTAAATGCTTCAGCAAAATATGTGGGGGTTTTCTGCATTAAGAGAAATGTGGCGGTGGAAAGTGCCATCAAATCACAGGTGACCTATGGTGACCCCATAGGGTTTTCAAGGCAAGAGATGTTCAGAGGTGGTTTGCCATTTCCTGCTTCTGTGTGGTGACTCTGGACGTCCTCAGTGGTCTCCTATCCTATATGAACCAGGGCCAGTCCTGCTTAGCGTCTGAGATCTGGTGAGATCAGGCTAGCCTGGGTTATCTGGGTCAGGGCATTAAGAGAAATAGAGACGTGCAATTGGTTTACTATAATAACCAACCAAATGATAAATTGCAAAACTTGTTGATAAAGGGCCAGCAGTGTGTGTTTTGCTAACTCATCTACACAGAAAATTATCAGTTTAATATGCTGTACAACTTTCCAACATTTAGAGCACTACTCGTTCATTTGTGACTGACCACAGAATATATCCCAAACATCCATAAGTGTATCAGCATGCAGTCAGCACTGTAGTCTGAAGTAAGGTGAAAAGTATAGTGCTGATGCAAATAATAGCTGGATGATTTTCCTGCATCACACATGATACCACAGATTTTTGTGTGCATGGCAAACACAGTAGTTAGCAGTATTAATGCAGAGGAAGCATGTCCACATCTGAGGATAAGATGCAGAAGAGCATTGGGGGGGGGGAGAAGTGCAAAGATTTCCTCTGTGGGAACAAGAACTACACCAAGGTTAAAAGGTGGTGCTAAGATCCATATTATTGACAGTCTAATCCTTTGCAGGTGTAAGTTTCACAGCACTCCTTGAGACTTGGTGTATATACGACTGTAGACGATTTCTGTTCTGTAGAGAGGGAAATCAACAAAATTCCCTTTAGTAGTGTTTTATAAGCCAAGAGTGCAAGTGATAGGTCTGTAGTTAGAAGCTTTACAGTGCAATCCTTCACAGAGTTATACTTTTCTGTGTCCATGGAAATCACTATGTTTAGAAGGGTGTAGTGCTGCTTAGAATTGCATTGCTAGTGAACATGTGTCTTTCATTGTCTTTTATTCGCTTCAGAGGGAAAATACCACTTGTGTTGTAAATGACAAAAGATGACAATGTTAAAAATTTATGAACCAAACATATAACGTTCTCCATGCCTAAGGCAGAAATTCAATTTAAAATAACTGGGCAACAATTATGTTTTTGGCAACAAGAACAAGAGTTGTTGGTCCAAGCACAATATTTCTTTCTTAGCCCATATTGGACCACTTTGACGCTGCCTTTCATCCTTCAGGTTTTCATATGTGTGCTGCTGGTTGGCTGGCTAAGGGAAGAGTTGGGTATCCCATTGTTAAACCTGGAAGCAACTGTGGCTTTGGAAGGATTGGGATTGTTGATTACGGCTTTCGACTTAACAGAAGCGAGAGATGGGATGCTTACTGTTATAACCCTAACGGTATGTGCACAACAGATACGTCCCTTAGGGCCATATCTCTTTACCTAGGGCCAGAAGCAAGAATGCCTTCTCACATTCATATCTTATCTGTTTAGAAAATGTATATGTTTCCCCTAAGAAAGAGGCCTCTTAAGAAAATGATACAACAATTAAAAAATATAAGAACATAACATAAAACATAGTATAATAAGAGCATTAAGAACATAAGGGCACAAAGACTCTTAATTCAATTCACATAAGAATTTTTATTGAAACAAGCCAGAAGCATTAAAATCAAAATAAGTGTTGAAAGACTAGGCTCAAAAGATAACACAAGAGAATCACAGCTGGTTACTCAGCAATTGCAGCACCACTGAAGACAAGATCCTATCCTAGGGTCCTATCTACTTCAAAAGCTGGGGCACATGGACCTGGCTGGGAACTGGGCAAGTTCATATAGGATAACTAGGACATGGTGCTTAGCTCTTTGTCAGTCACAACAAGTATACTGAATTGTGCCCAGAAACACCCTGGAAACTGGTGATCTTTTGAAGCTGGGGGGAAGATATGTTCATATGAACAAATTCTCTGTGGATAGAACTAGATATGACATGGAGCTACTACCCAAACTGGTATGCTATGTCTCTCTCCCCCCTAATGTGTAGGAATGGATCCTATATTAATTACACTGTGCATTTCCCCATAGCCTGTGGGAAAAAAGGCATGTTAACAGAACAACACACAGTGAGCGATCTGCTGTGAGAAAGAAGGGGAGAACAACATGGGCTGTGATACGTGGCTGTATCCCGAGGCACAGTGAGGCACCACAGGTTGCCCAGCAGATACATAATTAAAGGAGAGTTTACAATCAAGTAAGAACTCAAGACCAGAGTTGATAGGCTGGTTTGCCAGTAGTATTTGTGTCATTAATGTACAGCTTTGTTTCCCGTTCTTGTCCCCCAGTGATGGAAAGTTTAGGGCAGACTTCATGGGGCCAGTTTCCAGTGAACACTGGAGACCGATGAAGCCATTGTGAACAATTATTTATTTGGCCATTTGCTTTTGGAGAAGGAATAGTACAAAAACAGCTGCTGCGCAGGCAGGCTGAGTTCCAAGGCCGCATCAGAGCGGGTCCCAGAGTTCAGTAATGGCAAAGCATACTGGGCTGATTCCAAGCCTTTCCTCTCCGAAGGTAACGTAGCCAATTCCAAAACTGCTGGAATCAACTCCGGTTGCTGATTTCTAGACTCGAGGGCCTCCGTGCTTCGCCTGCTAATTACTCCTGTTATTCAGCAGGTCTCAGCCTGAATAGAGGGAACTCCGAGAGTTATCCCATGTTATCCATGGCAGATACAGAGCAGTGGTTACACAGTCAAGGCAAAAGGGAAAGGCAGTGGAAAAGAAGAAATTATCACATATCATCCTATGTGTTTTACCAATAGAATAACAAGGTGCAAAACTCTAGTGTCTACTGAAGATACTGTTGGAGGTGAATTATGTACAGCCTGTGCTTAAAAAATGTATGCAAGATGCTTGTACTGCCTTATAGGACATTCCCAAATGGTACACGTATACATACACAGACACATAAGCTAGTCTCAAAATACATAGAAGTGACCTAACATGTAACAGCCATGTAACACATATACAGATATATAGAAGTCTATCTTACACCCGCTGGTGTTGTTTTGTATTTTCAGGAATAGACGTCTTCCATGAAGTGTGATATATTCCAGTAGTCCCACATAGAAACGGCATTGTTCAATATGTTGTACTTTTCCAGTCCTGGGAAGGAATGGAGCTCTCTTTTTTTTGCTTCATTTTGTAATCAGTGCTTTAATATAATGCCTTACGCTGTGTGAAAGGAGGTGGAAGGAATGCTACTCTGTAGTAAACAATAAGGATTCAAGATGAACAGCTGTGTAGCTTTGCCTGCGTATTTAACTGAGTGGCCTTTCAGGGTGGAAAACTCTTCACAGATGTTGAACACACAAGGCAAAATGGGAGAGGCCACAGATAGTTCTTAGAATCCAGTAAATCAGCCTCCCTCTTCTGTTTTGGCCATATCCTTTGAGAGGGTTAAATGGTTTCCAAATGTATTGTTTGGGTGGTAAGCAGCATAAATTAAACTAAGCTGCTTATAATGGGTGGCTAACATGTGTTCCTCCTGTTCTGAGGAAATGTCTTCATATTTTGTAAATAATGTTGTTGGCAAAGTTGTTCCATTTCTGAGGTGGAGGCAGAGCTTCATAGGGGAGATCATTGTTATTCTTAGAGGGTTTTGTGATAGATGAAGAACATGGAAAGTACAAAGGGGGGGGATCTTTAAATGAATATGGGGTTATTTTATTTTATTTATTCTCCCCAGTGGGGACCCAAAGTGGTTTCTCCCCATTTTATCCTCACAGCAACCCTGTGACATAGGCCCTAGGTCCCTCAGCAAGCTTCCACGGAAGAGTGGGGATTCAATCCTAGGCCTCAGATCCTAGTCTGACACTATGGCCACTACACTACACTGGCTACATATGAAACTACCTTAGATTAAAGTAAAACCACTGTTCCAACTAGCTCAGCATTCTCTACTTCGACTTGCAGTGGCTCTCCAGGATCTGAGTCGGGAAAGGTCTTTCACAACACCTGCTAACCCAGAAGCAATCTCAACACCCTCATTTTCAGCAGCTTCAGCAGCTTCATTCAGCTCTTTCATAGCGAACACCCTGGTTTGCAAACATCATAGCTGAATGCAGATTCCCATCTCCTGTGGATTACCAGATGCATGCTGGGAACAAACACAGTGCCATGACACTGCTAGGGAGGTGTTTTTCTAGAGCAAATACTGTTTATATAGATGAGCCATTCAGGGAATGTGATTTATCAAACAAAGAAATGATGGCTAGGGAGAGCTTTACCGTTTCTCTGACCCATAATTCCCATCCCCAAAATCATTTTTTTAAAAAATAAGCTTCAATTACACAGGCTGGTCTATACTGCATAGAATGTCATATATATCCTCCATGCCAGTTTATCTCCTGTTTCGGTTAACAAGCTGAACCTAAATATATGTTACAGGGAAGGCACTTACTCTGAATGAAATGCCAGATGTAGGTTATTCTGTTCCCTTTTGAGAATGGAAAATGTATAGCCCTCCCCCAAACCCTCTCTTAAGAGCCTCATTCAACATCTGTACCTGATTCTTTTTTATTCTCTCCTACTAGGAAAAGATTGTGGTGGAGTCTTCACAAATTCACAACATATCTTTAAAACCCCTGGCTACCCAAATGAGTACGAAAATGATCAGATCTGTTACTGGCATATAAGAGTGAAGTATGGACAGCGGGTTCAAATTCAGTTCATTGACTTTGACCTCGAAGAGGATACGTCATGCATGTCTGATTACTTAGAAATCTATGACAGCTACGATGATGTCAATGGCTTTGTGGGCAGGTAAATAGTATTTTTTGTATCTTAACATACTACACACCACAGCAGGCCTCAGCAGACTCATATAATCAAAGAGCAAGAGATCAAGTAAGAACCAGTATAAGACAGTATTACTGAAAATAGCTTAACTTTGCAGATAATTAACACCAGGTTTCGGTAGCCCAAGTCGGAAGCCCATTATTAGGAAGTGGCACACACAAGGTCACACAGTTAGTAGTAAATCTACACAGGCATGCCCTGTGCAATAGTTTTAGCGCAATGGCATAAATCTGTGCATGGTTCACATTTGGATTGCTGGCATTAGTTCACCTTTGTCATCTCCCTTTCTCTAAAGTATCTCTAGGAAGCCATTCCTTTCACACACAGACAGTTTATTCTATGACCTTCCCTTTGGATAAACCTCAACATCAAGATTTTGTTTTCATTTTTAAAGTGCCATATTGGATTCTCTGCTAAGCCACATTTGGCTCTGAAGCCAATGGTTGCATCCCCTACACCACAGGATCAGAGACGGAACTTGGGTTGGACCCAACAGAGCATTTTTGTGGATGGAAGGATTTCTTCCCACAAATTAGGACTTTCTCGCCTCCAGCCTTCTGCTTTAGCCCAAGATACTCCCTAAAATGCTATGCTTCGTGTTAGCATTTTGAGACGACTGCAATAGGAAGGGGGAGGTGAGAAAATCACACCCCTCAGGCAGCGATCCTTCCATTTGCTGAAATGCTCCATTGGATGCTGGCCCATGTGTGGTTTCATTTATTGGGATTTTTTCTAAAAGCCACCCAGTCTCAGAGACTTTAAGCAGTAATTGCATATTTATTAACAAAAGCCAAATTAACATTAAATTAATGTTAATGATCCTCTCCTTTTCCCAGGGTTTTATCTGCCATCCATTTGCAATTCTCTGTCTCTCACCCAGAGGCATATATTTTTAGGTCCTAATTTCTCTTCAGGTAACCAGGTTCCTTCCTAGCTATCATACAGATCTCTCTCCTAGAAAGTGCAAATTAAAAGAAGGTAAAAATCCCCACCACTTTTTTTTTTTTTTAAAAGAAGCTGTTTTCCAGGCTGAGTGTTGCACATTGCCTCTTTTCTTTCCTCACATTAACTCCTGTTCCATGAGTCCGATAATATTTTGTCAAAATATGACAAATACATTGAATACAAATTTCAGATCAATTCAGAAATCAGATCAACCTGTTCGTTACCGATGTAGCATGGAGGTCCTTGCACATGATTAATTCCAAGGCCACATCTTTATATAGAAATGAAATAGGATACATCTATGACATTCTTGGCCCCCCTCACGAAATTACCAGTGCAGCATGAAATCCAATTATGTGAAAGCAGATTCTCACACTAGAGTGGTAACATAATATAACATAACTTCATTATAGTTCGGTGGCATAATGTACTGGGTTCAGACGCGTAGCAAATGATCAGCTCATATTTATTAGTGGAGTTCAGCTCAACTAAAGACAAACTAGCCGGGTTCGAACCCTGCTTTTATCCATACAGCAGACGACACCCAACACACATATCCCACTCCCATGATAGGCTATTTACAGTGTAAGAGTCCATCATAGGTCAACCTTAGGATCCGGACAACCCTATTGGTCTGCACTAGGATCCAAGTCGGCTATTGTTCCAAATCCTGAGGGTGCGCTAGACCGCATGGCTTCCTTAGTGCTATGTGTCCAGACATGTCAATACATAACAGGTGGAAATCTATATAAAAATCAGCCTCGTGTCTGGTGGATTAAGACAAATGCACGGATCTCACCTAAAATATCTGGAGACAGAAGGATTTCCATTTCTAGAGTCTGATTTCCCAGTTTCCTCCCACCCACTAGAGTCTAAAATGCCCCCCTTCTGCTCCTGAGGAACAGAAGATTCCAAGGAAGAGCATAGGGCGGAGTCAGAGGCCTGCCCAGATGCGGGGGTGGGGGGAGCAAAATCGCCTGCCTTTGCATATTGAGATCCAATCCAAGGTAGCCTCTGTAGTCCATATGTCATTCCATTCTGGCTTATTAGCATTTAGGGTTGCCAAGTGTATTTTCGCCCTATGCTCGTTTTGTGCGTGCGCGCGTGCGTGAAGCGCGGGCGCTGCACACACGTCACCCGGAAGTGACGGGAGGACGCCAGGCACGCTGGGGGCGGGGCCACAGCCATACAAGGGAAAACCATAGAGTTTTCCCTTGTATGGCCGTGGCCCCGCCCCCAGCATGCTCGGCGTGCCCACGTCACTTCCTGGTGACGCGCACGCTGGGGTGGGTTTTCCCCCGGGGCCCAATTCCGCGGCGGCGGAAATCGGGCCTCCAAAGCGGGGGTTTACCCCCCCCCCGCCCCCACTTGGCAGCCGTATTAGCATTTGACTAAAAAATCATTTGTCATCTTTTTCAGATACTGTGGAGAGGAACTACCAGATCCAGTTGTTAGCACAGGTAAGTACTACATACCCAAACACATAATAGACAACACTACAACTAGGGTTTCAACAAATGTCTCTGAAATAGCTCTACAGACAGAAACATGATATTTATTGACTTGACTGGAGGCCCAGGTTTTGTAGATATCATTGTTCACTACCAAAAACTGGGAATGATGAATTTCAGACTTCATACAACCTATACAACTTATCATAGCAGGTTTGTTTTGACCCAGTGGCTGGAGTGTTATTAAAGTTTCTTAGCACACTTCACATGCTGAGCAGCGGTTTGAAACTTTGACACCACCCTATTCACATCAACAAAAAGTAGGGTAATCGAACATGAGGTCAAGTGTTGCTGAACTGAAGTAGACAACACAATATTTGCACCAGTCCTTAACAAGTGATAAGGATAGGGAGAGAGACCATTTTCACACAGGTTATCTACCGCGGGTTCAATGTTGTTGGGAAACAGGTTTTTTACCTGCTTCACCATAGCATAGTGGTGAATTTGTGCACCTCCTGGGGTCTCCCTGACTTTTCTCTACTCTTTTTCAAAACTGCTTTCCTGCCAAATTTTAGGAAAGATCGCAGTAAAGCCTGGATGGCTGCCGTGTGAGTGGGAAAGTTTGCATTTTCTCACTCACATATGAGTTACTTCTACTTGTGTCTGACAAAGGGAGCTTTGACCCTCAAAAGCCTATACCCTGAAACGCTTGCTGGTCTCTAAGGTGCTACTGGACTAGAATCTAACTGTTTTACTGCAGACCAACATGGCTACCCCCTGCAGCCATTTACCCTGCCCCCTGTCACGATGTTGGCCACTTTCTGCCCTCTCCACCAGCAGGGGGCTTTTTTATTGACTGAACATTGTTACATCGATAAAACTTTATAGGAACCTGTGTGTCAAGCTCAGTGAATTCCCAGCTTCCATATTTTTAAAAGAACAAGGAGAAAAGCATATCACCACAACAAGTGGGGACAGAGACTTACATTTTTTGGGGGAAAATAGAAGCTGGGAATTCGCTGGACCTGATACGTAGATTATCGGTATGGTGATATTCTGCCAACTAGTTTAGCAGTTTAACATACTTTTTCAACAGAGATCTTTGGGAACTGGAGTTCTGTGAGGGAACAGCTAAATTGTTTCTTACCATGCTCATTCAATAATAATCTCCAGTGTTCTCTGGGTTGTTTCAACTTTGTTTCAGATTTCCACAATCCTAATCCTATTACATTGCTTGTTGGATGTCCCGTGAGGGCTTTGATTTACACTGCGTCATCCTCCCTGAGTCTCATGAGAAAGACAGAAATAAGCAAATAAATAAATAAAACCAGTCATGGTTCATACTGTTGATATGCTGAAAGCCTTGAGTGTATTTTGAAAATCTTACAAACTTTTCACCTTTTTGCTTATTAGCCTTTAAAGAATCTTCATGTACATTCCTGGTAATGTGTCATGTTACCATTCAGACTTCACTAATATGAATACAAGCACTTCATAGGGAAGGGTTTTATTTCTATATTAAACATCTATACATTAAGCGTTTTAGCTGCTCTTTCCATGGCTCCCTGCCTGCATTAGCCACTGCATCCCAAATGCTAAGGGACCACCAACCTATCCCCATTCAGAACTGTTAGCTCCAATATTTAAAGTTATACAGTCATCACAATAAGACTGTTCCTAAGGAAGCGTTTGTTTTACACCTAAGCACAAAAATGAAAGATTGAACAGTGAGAAGGAAGAGCTAATTTTGCCTCTCGATGATAATCTCATTTCTTTCTCTCTCTAGGCAATGTCATGACGCTGAAATTTTTGTCAGATGCTTCTGTGACGGCAGGAGGCTTTCAGATTAAATATGTTGCTTTAGACACACCAAAAAAGAGTGCTGGGAAAAATGCAACTACCCAGAGCAACACAAATTATTTAGCTGGAAAATTTGGAATTATGTGAAAGAACATTGATATGAAGGCGGCGGGGGGGGGGGGGGGGGGGGGAGGGAATGGCCTGGAATGTCTGACGATGGAAGACTAACAAAATGTGTGGCAGGGTATGAGCTTTCGTGAGTCACTGCTCAGTTCTTCATCATGAAAGCTCCTACCCTGCCACATATTTTGTTAGTCTTTAAGGTGCTACTGGACTCTTGCTCTTTTCTGCTGGTACAGACAGACTAGGACGGCTACCCATCTTGATCTATGACTATGGAAGGTGTCTCTCATCCATGTCCTGCAGTCATTGAAATTGCCACTGAATCCCCAGTGGATTCCTCTCCCTATGATCGCCTGCCTGTCATCTCTTCCCACTCTTCTCTTCACGAGATCTGCAGCTGCAGCAAACGCCCCGTCTGAATATTCCCATCATCCAGCAGGTCTTCTCTTGACTCCTCCTCCTTTTGCACCTTTCTCCCCAGTGGGAAAAGCCTTCTTTTTGTTACATCCTTTTCATGTTTTCATTTTTAAAATGTCAGGGGCCAAGTGACTGAGCAAATAAATAATCTTTTTTTGCTTCAGAGTTGCATTTGATAGCTACTTTGTATGTAATGATGATCTCTTTGAGCCAGAAAGTTATGACGAAACATGTTAATTGCAGATTCTATAATAAAACAGAGTTGCACTTACCTGTAACTGTTGTTCATCGATGTCTTCTGTGCAGACACACATTGGGACTACGCTTGCACAGGCTGGCTGTGGGACCTTTTTTTTCTAGCTCGAAAATTCCAAAGGGGGGCATCCCGCCCCTTTTGGAACCAGCACATGTGTGGGATTCCCACCCAATGGGTGCGTTCAGACGTGGCATTTGCAATGGTATAGGTGCCGGTTGCAATCGGTGTACTTACCGGCGTTCACACGTAGAACATCTGCTTTCCGTCCCTAACCGTTGCAAAGCCCTTTAAACCGTTGTACTCTGCCACTAGGTCCCCAAGTGGTGGTATCCTGAGTGCAACGGCTGTGACCGCTCTCCACCGGTGTCTAGCCACTTCCGTTCGGAAGCCCGAGGCTTCCGATTTTCGCCTGCCATTTTTTTTTTTAGGTTGCCGATATGCGCTTGGGCAAAACTTCGCCCCGGCATTTGTTTTTTTAAAAAAGGAAAGGACCTTAGTTTAACTTTCCGGAGGAGTCCGGGACTTCAGGGAGGCCAGTTTGGGCTTTAAACTTTAAAGGTAAGTCCTTACCTTTAAACTTTAAATGTAATATGGGGTGTTTTGAGCATGCGCATAGATCGCCATTCTGTGGATGGCTGCCTATGCGCATGCTCAAATTGAGGTGGTTTTTTTAAAAAACAAAAACGCCGACGCCCACAGCATGTGAACGGGCATACAGCGATGGGCTCCGCTGTGAGGGAAGTAAGCGTGATCACGTTTCAGCCGGCATAAACTGCACCAGTTCCAACCAGTACAGTTTATGCCGGCTGAAACGGCGCGTCTGAACGCACCCAATGTGTCACATGCTCTGTCAGCAGGCACCTCCTTCCCTCAGTTCCTGCCAAGCCGCAGCAAGTCTCCTTCCATGGCACAATAGGCCCTGTGAGAGCTCACAGCAGGGCAGGAGGTAGAGAATGTGTGTCTGCACAGAAGACATCAGTGAACAACTGTCACAACTACTCTCTTTTAGTTGTAGTTGGATATGGTGTCTTTCTAACTTTCTTGTTATTTTTCTCTCTCTGGGTATGTGACACTGTCACCATGAATTTAATTCGTCTTATTAATTAACGTTTCCCACAGTATTGTGCCCAAGCTCTAAGGCCCCTTCATTGGACTATGTGGTCCTGAGAATGTGACTCTTAATATTTTACTAACATATGACTCCAGGTTTTCATAAAACAAAATAAAGCTTTATTTGTACAAGAAGCATATTGGTTTCAGGATGTTTAGCAACTTATTTCTTCTGTAAATAAAACTGTGGATCTTAATAACCTCTGTCTAAGTTGTCACACTCTTTTTACTCTTTCACTTCACAATCACTCCACTTTATCAAAGCCTTTCTCGTCAGAATGTACTTTGTCCAAACTTTGATATATATTGCTTTAAATATTTTAAATCTTTCTCTTTCCTTAAACTCAGGTTTCTGTCAGTTTCTTTCTAGCACACTTTTATAATACTTTGACAATATTATGATTTTACTCTCTCTCGTCACTAAAATGTCCTCTATAAGTATTACTACTTTCTTCTCCAGAATCCTAGTGCTTTTCACAGCGCTTTGCTGGATTCAGAAGACTGAACTTTTCTGTTGACCGTTAAATGCTGACTAACTTCTACTGACTGTTAACAGCTGCTTTCTCTCTCTCTCTCCACTTTTCTTAGCTCTACCCATACACTCTCAGTCACCAACCAATCACCTCACTCACTCCCCTCCCTCTTCTGAAACTTACCAACATTTAAAGAAACACACACATACAACTTTAAATCATTACAACAACAGTTACAGGTAAGTGCAACTGTTTTCACTTCCGTCTTCTCATGCAGCCCCACATTGGGACCATTAGCGAGGTCTCTCACTAGAACAGCACCTGTAGAATAATCTTGCCCACATCTACTTCTTTCCTCACCTGAAGGTCTAAAGTGTAGTGCTTCACAAATGTGTCCTCTGTCAACCGGGCTGCTGCCTTGCAGATATCCTGCAAGGGAACTGGATGAAATGCAGCCGACGACCTGAGCTCAGGTGGAGTGTGCTTTCACATCGAGCAGACATGGCTCTCTGGATGCCATGTATCAGGAATGGATGGCAGCAACTACCCATCTGGACATGGTCTGGGCTGAAGCAGCTTTGCCCTTCTTGGGGCCGCAATAACAAATAAACAGTGCATTGTTTTCATGAAATAGTTTGGTTCTATCTATATAGTAAAGGAGGGCCCTCCTAACGTCAAGGGCCTTTTCTCCTTCCAAGATCTGAGCGGGGGGAAATACTGGTAAGACAATTTCCTGCGCTAGGTGAAATTTGGAGATGACCTTAGGCAGGAAGTCTAGACTTGGTTTAATATGACTCGCTCACTGAATATCTTCAGAAAAGAGTATCAACCCTGAGTGCTGCCAGTTCAGTGACTCTTCTGGCTGAGATAATGGTCACTAAAAATGCTATCTTCCTTGGGAGTAAAGCTAAGGATCAGGAGGCTAGAGGCTCAAAGGGTGGTTTCATCAGTCTGGCTAACACTAAGGGCAATGACCACTGTGGGACAATACAGGGTGTAGAGGGAAAAACACTGGACAGCCCCTTTAAAAAACACTGAGCCAACTTGTGAGCAAAAACAGTACTTCCCTGCACCTCCTCGTGAAAAGCAGCAGTGGCCGCTGGGTGGATCTTCAGTGAAGACACCACTAAACGGGTCTGTGTCAATGACCACAGGTATTCCAAAACTGATGATAGCGGGCAAGTAAAAGGGCATTCACCTCTAGCAGACATCCAGGACTCAAATCAAGTCCACTTCCTGTCATTAAAATATCTGGTTGAAGGTTGTGGCGGAACGGGCCCGCGTCAGCTGGCAGACCTCGCTCTGCCCACCCCTCCTTTGCCTGACCTGGCACTTGAAGGGGCAGTTTTTCACCACTGCCTCTGGGTATTGCTGCCACCACTGTCCCTGTCTTGGGCTCTGGTTAGGCGCGACAGCCTCCTAACCTCCCTCTGCTGTTGCTAGGAACCCACCTCGGGGCTTCCTGGCAATCTTTGGGGCTCCCCTGGAGAGTTGGCAACTGGCCATTTTGCCCTTGTTCTCCTCCTTAGGGAGTCCCCAACCCACTTCTAGCGTGTCCAAGCGGCTGGGGGAACTATGCGGTACAGAGGGACTTCTCAGTGTCAACAATAAAAGGATTTATTTTGAAACCACTCAACTATATACAGGCATATTAACAGTGAACTGAAGAATCAAAATCAAGGTGGATAATAAATCGCTCCATCTCTCCCTTCACTACACATACCCTGTCTAGATGGTCTGCAGGGCAGGCACATGACTTGCTTTCACTGGAGGAAGTTAGATTAACACAACTCCCAACATGGCCTCTGCCTCCTGCAGACTCCAGCCAACAGCCTGACTGGCTCCAATTCTCATAAACTGGCTTCCCACCCAAAAACTCCCCTATATCAAACAGCCCTTCCCGACCAGGAAGTGCCTCTCCCTCCTGCAGCATTCTGGGGCAGATCTCCTCACAGCCTTGATGGACTTCCTGTCCTCTCTAGGGAGCTGCCTTCAGACTACTGGTTGGAGACGGGGGGGGGGGATGAGGAGGAGACTAGGCCAAGGCCTACCTCGGGTTTGATGGTCCCCTCCTATCTGGCCCACACCAATTTAAACATATACATAAAATGGCGTTTCTCCACAAAGGTTTATGGGCTTGAAGCCAGATATCCCATACCCCTTGGGAGAAGAAGCGCTCTACGGCTGGATCCTCCATGCCGTCAAGTGTAACTGTGCTACATCGTGATGCGACAATGGATTACTTTGAATGTGGTCACACACACTAAATAATCCACTTTCCAACTGGATTTTGCCAGTTCACACAGTAAAATCCAGCTAGAAAGTGCACTGAAAGTGGATTATTTAGCGTATGTGACCACAGCCTTCGATTATTTTCCTGTAAACTCTGGGCCTGCCCAAGTCATCCCTTTGCTTGCCTCATACAAATGACATCAATGTTGGCTAATGTTCCCAACCATGATATGATCAGTAAGTTCCTACTTTACTGCCAGTTTGCTAATTTATTCAGCAGCACAATTTCATCCCCCTCCCCATCTTTTCCTGCCTTTGGTTTTAGTAATCCCATTCACTCTGGGCTATATTTACTGTCCCCTTCGCCCAGGGTGATATATAATTTTTGGTAGCTGGAAAATTGTTTTTCTGTACAATTCACTCTTATTTGTGTTTACTGCAATGGACTTTCATTGGTGTATTACTCAAAATGGCGCAGGATAACACATAATCAGTAGCTGTGTTGTAATGGTCTTTTCTTTAAACGAGTGACGTCTTGGGTGATCAATCTCAATTTAACACTAATGCACAATATTGCTGGTGCACTTGCACAAATTAAAAAAGAGGGAAGGTGATCTGATGGCAGTGATGATGACACCACTGATATCTGCTGCCCTTGAATTTTAAAACTGGATTGTGACCCAGTGCAAGCAGAAAAACAACAAATTAATACTATGGGGAAAAAGACAAAGTGCAGAACACTGGATTCCAAGCCAATTCCAAAATGTGGAGATTGACCACACAGAACACCGAGAGTACGTTCATGTCAGAGTCTCTGGTTTGGTATAGCCAAGAATCGTGAACAAGTTTAGCAGACTGCACAAGGCTTACCATGCAGCAAAGTGTTTTCAGTCTCTGTGTGTGTGCTGATAAGAAACAGAGTTACACGGAGCCTCTTTTATATTCGCAAATGAATAAGAGTACCTTTATTTGTAGAACTCCATTATAGAGAGGAAAGAGTAGAGACAGGATACTAGTCTAATTTTATTTTATTTATTTAACATTAATATCACTAACTAGGGTGGATGCAGATGCAGGATGCATGTCCTGCATCCATGATGTCAAGATGGAGAGATCTGGCAAAGTGTGTGCGTGTGACAGGTGTCAGAAGAGAAGGAAGGAGGTCTTTCCCCCTAAGAATAGCAATCTATCTTCAAAGGGATAGTATCAGAGAGAGAAAGAAAGGATGCTCAGTGTCCTGAGCCCATCTATCTCTCTCACTATTGTAGCCCCCTCTGAACAGCATACAGTCCTTATCTTCCAACAGTTCAGTATGTGAAACAGGCCTCAGAAGAGGAGAGAGACAGACAGCAGTTCTTGGTCCGATTAATGGTTGCTTGCAGGAGGATAGCCTTGCTAGTCTGTTGCAGCAAAAATAAACAGCAGTCTTGTGACACCTGCAAAACAAGCAACACTTTATCCCAGGATAAACTTCCATGCAAATGAAAATGCTCTTCGGTTCTCTACATAGGACAAACCCAACACCAAAGGATAAATGGACACAAAGTTAACACCAGGAATCACAAGACTGAGAAACCTGTAAGAGAACACTCCAGCCTTCCAGGACATTCACTGGGTGACCTCAAGGTAGCTGTTTTATTACAAAGGAACTTCAGAAACAGAATGGAAAGGGAAATTCCTGAATTATAAGTTATTGCAACACTTGGAACAAAAACCTCCCCAGGACTCAACAGGGATATTGGTTTCTTATCTCATTACATATGCTAACTCATTCAGTCCTCACATATGTATTCTCATACAGGGGGACTATACATTCTCTGTATTTTAGTGTATTTCTTTTTCAGAATAGTATATTAAAATACTGAACGTAATACAAGGAATGACATACACTGCTCCCACCTCAAGAGAAAGTAAAAATGCTGTTAGGTGATTTCCATGCTCTGGGAGTGAATGGAGAGTCTCAGATTTATTTTGACAAATTTACTGCTTTACAACTGTTGACCGTATAACCTTAGCTTGTTATTTAATTCTGTTTTTGCATTTCTTAAAACATCTATGTTACATGTTACATGTTAATTTGCTGCTCAGCCCTGTCTAGAAGTTTCAACCTTGCCTCCCATTCCATCGTATTTGAAAAAGTGTGCCACTGTCTTAAAGGTGCCACTGGACTCTAAATTTGTTCTACTGCTTCAGACCAACAGGCTAACTACCTGGATCTAAACTTTCATGGGTTACAGTTCCACTTCTTCAAATGCAATGAGTGGATCCTCACAGCATCCAAAGAAATGCACTTTACGCCACAAAAAAATTTATACCGGAATAAAACATTGCTGCTCTTTCAGGTGCCAAAGACTCCTGTTTATTCTATGGTCCAGCATCAATGGGGCCCCCGCCCCCGGTTTCGGAATAGGAAATAGAACGATTATTCAGCATTCTACTCACCGTTGAGAGGAGGGAGGAAACAAGGAGCTCGCAGAACAGCGACGCGGCGTTCCAGGAATCGGAGCAACCGCCAGTCAAGCTGCCGTTCGATCTCATCGACACTCCGTTGCAAACCCCGCCTATCCCCGGTAGTCTTCGCCTGCTGATTGGGCGAGCGGTTCCCCTGGAGCCGAGAGTCCCGCGCTTCGCCATCTTAGCCCGGGAGAAAAGGAGTTGGGAGCGCGGGAATATTCCGGCGTGCGGGTGGTTCACAGGAGCTGTGGCGGGAGTGTGAGAAGAGGACGCGCGGGGCCTCGCGCTCGCTTTCCCTCCACGCCATGAGCTGCCCTGATTCGACGACTGGGCCCGGCCCCAGTTCCAGCCGCCTCTTGCCGCTGCTGGAGACCCTGCAGGACGACGCCGCTTCGCCGGGGTCGTTAACGGACGCGCTGCTGACCCTCACCAAGTGAGTGCCCCGCCTGCGTAGCAGGGAAACAAACACAAACCAGGTTTCAATTTGAGCCAGCGCTTGGGTCCTTTTCCTGTCCCTGTTTTGGGAGCGTGAAGTGATGGGAAAGGAGAAAGTCTCTGACCACGTGCAGAGTGCTCCTGCTTGAGCGGCCCGCTTTCGTGAGTCTGCGGTTGGACTCGGGCCGTTTGCTCTTCCGGTTTGTCTTGAGGGTTGTGGGGCTCCTACTTTGACACACACACCCCTTCAGATTACCAGGAGTTGTGTCTTTTTTTAGTACTTTGCAATTGCGAACAGCAGCAAAAAGCACCCTGATGTGTGGGTGTGTTTGTTTATACACATACTCGTTTTCTTGTAGTTGTGTAGTTTAAGTCAATTCAATATGTAGATTGTCTGTTTATACACGACTTTCATTTGCCAGTGACTTTTTAAAATGACAGCACAATGGTTCTTTTCGGTCTGGTGTGTTGTAAATCACTTTAACTTTCTGCAGCACATGGAAGTAAACCGGTGCATAAATAAATCCTTATTCAACATCTGAAATATGCCCTGTTTGGACTATAAAGAATAGTTTGCCTGTTGAATTTCTGCTGGATCCTTCCCACTCAAAATTTGGGCTATAACCTTGCTCCTCTCTTTAGGAGAAGATCAGGAAGGGCAGGGTGGAGGCTGTTTTCTGTGAAATGTGAATTGGGGAAATTACCTCTATGCAAATAGTCTGAACACTAGAGATTGGGAGAGCTGCAGTATCATTTATTTAAGTTAGATTCAGGTGGGGTAGCCATGTTGGTCTGAATCAGCAATACAAAGTTTGAGTCCAGTTGCACCTTTAAGACCAACTAAGTTTTAATCAAGGTACAAGCTTTTGTGTGTAAGCACAGTTTTTCAGATACAGTGAAACAGAATTTCCCCAACCATTACATATAGGAAAGGTTAGTTGCAAGGAAGGCCTAGATAGAGTCATAAGTCCAACAATACCTTCAAGACCAACAAAGTTCAATTCTGGTTATAAGCAAGAACGGAGAAACTTAGTATGTGCGGATGCACACTCCTTCAGATACATTGAAACAGATTTCCTCAAATATTGCATATAACTGTGGGAGAGGGTTAGTTGCCAGGAAGAGCTAATTAGAGTCAAGATACATAAGTAACTGAGCGATAAATACAGATTGGAATAACATGTTTGGTAAGACCTGTAAATAGCAGCAAATCGGCATACAGATAATAAAGGCGTAAACAACAGATGTGAGAACTAAGTTTGAGTCCAGTGGCACCTTTAAGACCCACAAAGTGTAATTTTCGGGTAGAAGTGAGAACTGAGTGACCTAGCATGTATAGTGAGAGAAAAAACTGATATCTCTATTAAAAAACTGATATCTCTTTTAAGCCCTGGGGGTTTCATTGTCCTGAGTACTGTAATAACTTGTAATTCAGCAGTTTCATGTTCCAATCTATTTCTGAAATTCTGAAAGTGTAATTGAAGTCCCCCATTGAGTGCCCTTGGAGGTTGAAATGTTCCCCTACAGGTTACTCAGTTTCGTGATTCCTGATATCAGATTTGTGTCCATTTATTCTTTGGCCTAGTGTTTGACCTGTTGGTCCTAAGTAGAAAACTGAGGGGAATTGTTGGCATTTAATAGCATATACAGTGCTAGAAGATGAGCAAGTGAATAAGCTTGAGATGGTGTGGTTCATGCTGTTAGGTTCAGTGGTTGTGTTGTCTGGGTTTATGTGACAGCAAATTTGACGTCTGGGTTTATTGTAGGCTCTGGTACCAGTGTCCATGTTCAAACTAGATGTTGTATTACTTTAAGGCAGTGTTATTGACTAAGGTCTGCAAATGTCATAAACTAGATCCTACTATCTAAGTGTACTATGTGTTTATCACTGCTGATTTCACTGAGTGAGTAGAATTGTTAGTTTTAGGATTAGCATATCAATTTCATGGATGTTCTGTTTTCCTCATTTAACTGTTCTATCATGATTGGCTTTTATTTGCCTTTTATGTTTCTAAAGATACATTTGCACCAACATGTTTCCTGAGATGCTCTTTGAAATAGATCCTAGGTGGAATCCCCTCAAGATTTGGTTGATGTCTGAACAGGCATAGATACGTATCCCTCCTCAGTCTGCTCCTAAAGTGGTGTGTATAGATGGATCTGTTAGCAGTAAAGGCTTCTTTACAGCCAGTTTGATGTAGTGGTTAGGAGTGCAGAGTGTAATCTGGGAGAACTGGGTTTGATTCCCCACTCCTACGCATGCAGCTGCTGGTGTGACCTTGGGTCAGTGACAAGTTCTTTCGGAGCTGTTCTCTCCGAAAGTTCTCAAAAGAGCTCTCTCAGCCCCACCTGCCTCACAGGGTGTCTGTTGTGGGGAGGGGGAAAGAAAAGGAGATTGTAAGCTGCTCTGAGACTTCTTCGGGTAGTGAAGGGTGGAGTATAAATCCAACCTCTTCTTCTTCTATTTGCTGTTTGAAACTATCAGAGAAATCCACTGCAGCCACTAAGCAAGTAGATCATTCCCAGCAGACTGAAAAGGGTTCTATTTTTAAGTTCTCATTAACTGCACTCCTGGTGATAGATCATACTTAAAAGCAGGGGTCATTTGGGGGGGGGACGCGGGGGGACGCCATCCCCCCGGGTGAGGTGTGGGAGGGTGAGGCCTGGAGCTCCCTGCTGGTGCCCGCTGGAGGTCGCCGCCGGCTGTGGGGAGGACACACTTCCGGTGATGTCAGGGGGTGTGGCATATGCTAATGAGTTATGCTAATGAGTCCCCCTAGCTCTTTTTCTACGAAATGACCCCTGCTTAAAAGGCATTTACTCCCCAATATAATCCATAGACATTTTGTAATCAACTTTATATTTTCCATATATGAATAGATTTATATTTAAAATAAGTTCTGCTGTATTGTTGCATGTCAATAGGTATGGTGGACAGACTGTGGAAAGGTGAGCCTATTATATTGCAGACACCCCAAAGAAATACACATACACCCCTATTTATACTCCCATAAAGTTCCTGTCATCTACTGTTATGCGTAAAGAATAGGTTTTAACCATGCATAAAAGCTGTTCCTGAGTGCTATAAGAATGAATAGCTGCCTTGAGTGATGGGTATGTTTTGTCTGCTCTTAGCTATATCCCATACTACATGCTGTTTAATACAGCATTCACTATAGAGAACTAAGAAAGCCACACTGCTTCATCTGGTGGAATGCTAGAGTACAATATGATCCTAGGTTTTTGAGAATGTGGCTATAAACTGGGAACTGTTTGTAGTGGGATGGATGTACTACCATACTGAACATCTTCATTATGAATGAACAAGAAGTGGCAACCCGCAATATTCGCAGGGGGGGGAGCTCCACGCAGAGGAGGGAGCTGCCACAGGTGAGCCTTTTCTCCTTCTCCCCCGGGCCCGCCTCCCCCCCCCCCAGTGGCGGCAACAGTGAGAGCTGAGCGGCTCATAGCCGCTGGCCCGCCAAGCCTTCCCCCCCCCAGCGGCGGTGGCAGTGAGGCAGTTCTCAGCATTTCCTGCGTATGCTCTTTTAAACTATAGTTTTTTATAGATTTCAGATTTTCCTGCACATCTGGGGATTGCCCCAAATGTGCAGGAAAATCTCTTTGCCCCCTAGGTGCCCCCGATGTGCACCTTGGCTATTAGATATATAGACAAGTGGATATCCGCAAGAAACGTGCGAGATGGTTATCCTATTCCTCACACCTTTGCTTCCTCCTCTCTCTCTCCTCCATGTATGGTTTGGAGGGTGAAGTCTATGGCATTATACTGATCTGTAGTTCTTCCCCTTCTCAAATCCCAGCCTCCCCAGGCTCCACCCCTCAAATGTCCAGGAATTTCCCAACCTGGAGTTGGCAACACAATTTCCTTCCCACCCAACAGCCAACCTACCTTTATCTGCCTCCCTGTCTTCAGCTTTCCGTCTCCACACCCCTCCCCCACAGCCTCTACCTAGGAAAATTACAGTCTTTCTCCACAGTGGTGTTTGGCTTGAGCCAAATATTAGCAACTGATTGCCATCACACAAAGTCTGTGCAGTACCGGGCAAAGCTACTCCAGTTTAAGCCTGTTCGTTCTAGTAGTTTAGATTGAAGTAATTCTGCATAGGATTGCACTGCTAATGTTTCGTAAAGTAACGCAATATCTTTTCGAGCCTTGTGTGTTTCACTTTCTTAAACGTAATGTTTTAATTTCAAAGGGTTGAAGCCAAAAAAATCGTATTCAGCTATGCTTTAAAACATGCAATTTTATTGCCTGGTTAAGCTTGGTTATTTATGTGAAACTGGCTAACAAATACTGATTTGTGTATTTTCTATTTTAGTCGTCTAACTGGTGAGGAAGGAAAAGAGTTTTCAGCAGAAGTTGGAAAATACTTTCCACAACTCTACAAGATATTTAAGGTGTGCATTTAAACTTCTCCATTTATTTTCTGTGGCCCAGTTTGCTGTACCCGGCCCAGTTCCACAGGCCGTATCAAGGCTACCCCACCCCCTCTGCAATCACTCTTGTTCCCACAACTTTCTTCACTTTTCTGGTAGCTGTTACCTGACTGGTCTCAGTATCTATGGTCTCTCATAGTATTTGTAGTGCCATCTTACACTCGCACTCTACAGTACAATGATTTGCAGAGTTAGTCCAGTCTAAGCCACTAGTTTTAAATGGATTTAGACTGGAGTAACTCTGCATAAGATTGCAATGTTAATAGAATTTTCCTCAATAGCTCATCCGTATCATAAAGCTGCTTCTGAAACTCAGATGGGGGGGGGCGGTGGAAAAACAGCTTTTAATGTTGTGCAGTGGAGCTGTTGCTGGGAAAAGAATTCTAAGGGGCTGTTGTTCACATCTAGTTACAAGCGAAATCATTCATGCAAGACCAAAGGGACTTGAAATTGTGACTGGGTTTTTTGTGCATTAATGCATTTCTTGAGTTCAAAGGTTTCACAGTAGTAAGAATGCTGTTGAGTGTAACATATCTGGATTCTGATGTGCAGTCAGAGGAGTGGTTTATAAAGAAGCTAACTGGGAGCGCAGCATGTAACGAGATATTTAAAAACAAGAATAATATATGACCTGTTTATAACTACCTGTTTTATGCCATCAGTCTGAAGTCCAGAACAACACATATAATTTAACTGGGTAATATGTCACATGAGTTCAAATATGTTTTTCTCCCCCTTTTTTGTAGACACACATACCTACTGAAAACTCAGACTTGAGCAGTGCAGCCTTACAGGCATTGGGATTCTGTGTATTTAATGCAAAGATTGCTTCTCAATTATGTGGTAAAAACCTTTTTATCTCCATTTCAAAAATTGCTTGCATGTATGTAATCCAAATCTGGCTCTAGATTTGAAGACTACTCAGTACTTAGCTTCATTATGAATGGAATAATTAACTCATCCTAATTTATTCTGTTGATTATTGAAAATAAGTGATGGGGTTTTCAGGGAAGTTGTTGTATGCTGTAAGCTGCCCTGAGCCCACATGGGATAGGGCAGGGTATAAATTGAATTATTATCGTCGTCGACGACGATGATGATGATGCAGATCTTTCTCCATATTGTCCAAGCAGCCACTGTTTAGACTTGAAACTTCTTTCTGAGGATCAGGAATCCTCACAAGCAAAATATGCGGGGTGGTGGTGGACACACACCTGATAAAACTACCCTGTTCTCCCTCTCCTGCTTGTGGCTTGCATCAGCAAAGGGAGGCAATGATATCAGATCCCACTGACCTTATTGCTGTAGGTACCCCATCCTGTGAACTTTTTCTTTGAAGAATCCTGTTGGATCCAATTCGTGGTTTTGCACCAAAATGCTGTTCATATCACGGCGTGCATTTCTCTATTCATTCTGGCCCGGTGAGCCTGAATCGTCAGAGTAATCAGTAGTGCTGCTGTACCCTGGATGCAAGTCTCGAGCTGAGAAAATACCTGTAATTTGCTTATCAGTTCAGTGGTTCTGAAAGCTCTCTCTTGGGTCAACAGGCATGTAAAACTTGAGTGAAGCAAGAATGACTTTGAAGGGCTATTCGGAGCTAAGAGGCTGATAGTCATGAGCAGATGGGCAAAGAAGGAGAGGGACTGTGTTTCCTCTTGGTCATTCTAAGCAGTTTTTTCCCCCTTTGTGTTCTTGAATAGGGTAGGCAAACTCTGTGATAAGTCTTCAGAGTAATAGAAAATCAGTTTTGTTCACTTACAGAAACAGAAATACAGGAATTGCTTTCAATAGTGAGCAGTGTTGCTGTAAAGGCATCTGACAAGAACATTCGCACTAGAGCACTTTGGGTAATCTCTAAGCAGTCCTTTCCTCCAGATGTTGTTGGAGAAATGGTGAGTGTCTTTTGTTCATTTCCTCGAAACCGAATTTTTAAAAAATTCTGGTTTACCTACATCTCGCTTGTTTTTCAGGTGCCCAGTATTATTACAATGCTAGAAACAATACTTAATAAAGGAGACTTACTTTCGATGGTGGTTGAATATGAAGCCCTGAATGTTATCATACGGTATGTATGGGGAAGAAATCTGTCAAAATGGTTTTAAAAAACCCCCGGGTTTCCTGGAATACTACTAAACCAGTGGTTTAACAATCTCTGTGTTATATATGCACATCTAAATTATTTCTTTTTTATTTCTATCATAAAGAAAAACACAAGTGGTGAAAAATACATAGTTCCCAGTTTTAAATATGCATACCTCAGGAATAACACGGACATTTCATGTTATCTATTTGCAAACCAAATATAATTGTTGCAGACATTTTCAGAAAATGAAAGTGCCAGGTTTCTATTATTGCACTGTTAACAGCCTGTAAATTCCTTCACACTTTCCCCTCAGCTAATTCCATATAGATACCTAACTTCCATGTACAGCAGAGATCTAAGGGATGTACCTCTTTTGTTTTGATAAACCACTCTTGTTTCTTTGGAAGAATTTTCTTGCTTCCATAACTTTGCAAAAAACAATCTACCCACTGTTAGTAAGTTTAAAATAATCCAGTAAACTTTGCTTCTGGTGACAAAGAAGAGGGAGTCCCTTTTGACCACCACAGATGTTTTGGGAGGATCATATGAGCTGCATGGATAGAAGCTGTGTGGGTCAGGGCATTGTGTAAAATTGGACAAAGATGATACTTGGATCCAACCCATAATCTGTAAGCATTCACAAATGTTTCTGACAGTCTTTTTCAGCAGCTAACATGGTTATGTTCTTAGTATTGGCCCTTGTATTTTTGAACTTAGGCTCATAGAACAGGCTCCGTCCTGCATGGAGGAACAAGCTGTCAGATGGGCCAAGCTCATCGTTCCTTTGGTTGTCCATTCGGCACATAAAGTACAGTTAAGAGGCGCTACTGCATTGGAGATGGGAATGCCACTTTTACTTCAGAAACAGCAGGAAGTAGCAGCAGTCACTGAAGAACTCATGACTACTGTAAGTTTTTTAAAAAACAACATTCTTATTTAGAACTTTATAGAAGTATTTGGGGATGTAAAATTTCTCTCATGTGCTGAAACATCCACTATCTGATGCTCTAATATTAAGCTGACATGTGAATTGTAATTTTTAATTAATAAAACATTGACTGTAACAACCATCTGTTGAATACTTGGTTATCTGCTTATGACTGTCTTACAGTATGACTTTCAGAATGAAATATTGCTAAGAATTGAGATATGACATTAACTTTTTATTCTTAAGCATTCTTAGGTGATGGGGGTGGGTGGGATTGGTTTGGATCAACCTGGCCACAGGAGCATGTATGTTCAGTTCTGTAGCCACTGTGCAAGTTTTTTTAAGGTCTAATTTAAAATTAACTTTCCAAAATAATCCAAGTTGTTTGACTATAGGACATATTTATTGATTTTGTTTTTCCGTATATATTTTCTTTGCAGAAAGTAATTCCAGAACTTCAGAAACTATTTTCATCAAAAAATGATACATATGTTTTGAAACTGTGGCCTCTGTTTGTTAAGCTGCTTGGGAAAGTAAGTTGGACAAGGATTCATTTTTAACGAATGTAAGTTTTGATTGAATGGATGTCTTAATCATGAAGTGACTTACTTTTCCAGACCCTGCATCGAAGTGGAAGCTTTATCAACTCGCTGCTGCAGTTAGAAGAACTTGGATTTCGAAGTGGGTCACTAGTGGTAAAGAAAATAGCTTTCATTGCATGGAAGAGTCTGATAGATAACTTTGCTCTAAATCCGGGTGAGTTAACATAATAAGCAATTTTTGGCCTATTTCGCATTAAGCTGAAAATGATGTGTTGCGTTTTTCATGTATACATTTGGAAGCAAGTCACCTTGCTCTTAGAAATCAGTTCTAATTTAGCATGCTGTGGATCACAGCTAAAATCTAGTAGAGTTTTATGTGCACAAGTCAAACATACAGACTTTTTTTAAAAAGTAGTGTTTAGGATGCATTTGTGAGTTCTGTCCGAAGTGGCAAATAACCTTTCTCTGTATATGAGGGTGTCTTTCAGCTCTGTGCTGGGGAGCAGAGATTTAAACAAGTTGAGAAGCATTCTTGAAAGTTTAATATGTATCCTGATCATTAAAACGATTTGCCACATTTACATGCACTTAGGTGTTGCCATTTGAAATCAAAACAGGAATAGGTTGCTCAAAGGGCCTGGGTTATATAGATTTTTTTCTCTTTGAGTATTTCACATATACAACAGCAGTATTAACTGCTTACAATACAATTTCAGAAATGTTTGTTTTAGGATGCTGTTCTCTGGACTCTTCCTACAAGTGATTGTTTGCAGTTATTTGCAAAATGAGCTGATAAATGCATTTTTAATTGATGAAGAATGGGAATTTTGTAAATGGTATAATTTCCACATTGTTGTGGTTGGATTTTTTAGGCATTTGGGGGAAAGGACAGGTTTCTAAATTTCCGATTTGCATCTCTAATCTAAACTTCTGTAGGTAAATCACTGAAGCTTTGGAAAGTTCTAATTTGACTGTTTGCTGCTTTGTGTCTGAGGCGTGCCAGCTCATATAGGTCAGAAGGGACGAGCTGAGTTTTGGCTTCACTCTAGAGAGCAGAGAAATTATGTTTTAATATTTTTGTTTCCCAAGAAATCTTATGCAGTGCAAAGAGGCTGAAATTGCTAATGCAGCCGTTGAGCTCCATCCATGTGAGGACTGAAGCTCTGGCACTGACCAAGCTGGAGGTCTGGTGGTATCTGCTGATGAGGCTGGGGCCTCAACTCCCAGCCCACTTTGAACAGGTAGCCAATTCTCACATATCACCATCCCTGGAGCTTACTATGAATCCCTTTCCTCATCACTTGGATCTCTGTTATTTGAAGGTTGAATCTCAAGCAGCATTTTGAGAAGTGTTAATGGTCTGTAGCCGGAGAGAGAAGGCAGAAAAATTCAATTCCAGTGATGGAATTTAGTCTGGAGTAAACCCAGATGGAGCTGCGGTGGCTCAAGTGGTTAAGATGCTGAACTGCAGGCTGTGGAAGGTCGGTAGTTCAGCAGTTCGAGACCTGAGTGTGCTGCTTGATGGAGTGAGCTCCCGTCTCTAGTTCCAGCTCCTGCCAACCTAGCAGTTCGAAAGCAAGAAATTGCAAGTAGATAAATAGGTACCACCTCTGTGGGAAGGTAACAGCGTTCTGTGTGCCTCGGCGTCTAGTCATGCCGGCCATATGACCACGGAAATGTCTTCGGACAGCACTGGCTCTTCGGCGTTGAAACGGAGATGAGCACCGCAACCCTAGAGTCGGATTTGACTGGCTTTCGAGCAAGGGAACCTTTACCTTTTTAAACCCAGATATTTGGTATTAATGGAAGCAGAGTTTCCAGATAATCAGAAATGAGGAACTTTAAGCTAATGCTACAGAGCCATTGAAAGGAAGTCCAGTTTAATCCAGAGAATTCTGAGCTAAGTGAGTGGGATAAACTCAGATTAAATTGTTGTGGATGGTGTGGTTTATGGATAAAAGTTCAGTAGTGCCTGGATGCTTCATTCTGTAGTGTCTTAAGTATGTTTTCTGTGATGATGGCACTGGGGTGATTGGCTTTCTTTTGCATGCGTTGTATAGTTATTTATGAAATCACTTATATCCCGCCTTTTCTCATGGTTCAAAGCCATTTGAGCCAGCACAGTGTGTTGATTAAGAGTGTGGGATTAGGATCTGGGTGACGCATCGAATCCCCCCTCTGCCATGGAAGCTTGCTGGGTGGGCTTGGGCCAGCCACACACTCTCAGCCTAAACTATCTGACAGTGTTGTTGCGAGAATAAAGTGGAGGAGAGGAGAACAATGTAAGCTGCTTTGGATTGCTTTGGAGAAAGGCGGGATATATGTAAGGTAAATAAAGTTTACAATAATAGTTAATAACATTACCCCCTTTAGTAGGCATAGACTTTACTGTGTTCAGTAGGTTCATGCACATGACCATCAATAGAACAATGCAACTGAGACCAAATTTGCAAAGTATATTTGTGTTTCTTGTACATTGTATGTGCAGTGATGTGTTATGCACTGTCTTTGAAGGTTTGTGTACCATTAATTCAGAGCACTTTAGGCTCGGATGCCTCTCTGTTACAAGGAAATTCTTCACGGCTATCTACTAACCAGAGTTTAGCGACCCCAGGTTCTGCACAGAAATCAGGTATGAGATCTAGTAACAATTTCTAGGTTGGGAAACAAGATATGAGCTTCACTGTTAACTCATTTATGAACATAGCAAATCTCTGTTGTGCTGCAGCAGCTCAACACTGGTGCCGCTAGACACCTCCCTAAGGGGAAAGTTACACAGCAGCTGAATTGGGGGGGGGGGGAGTGCTCCGTCAGTGTTGGCAGACACTACTGTGATGGCGCCAGGGGTTTCCGCCACAGTGTTCTGTCCCAACATTGTTGCTAGGCAGGACCACTGGGAGCCATGAGTTGATGGGGCTGAGTCAAGTGTCTGTTACTGGCAAGGGGCGGAGAGGGGCCGGCTACAGGAACCTGCAGCGCACACACACCCTTTAAGAGACCAGCTCCCACCAAAAGCCCCAGCCTCTTGTCAGTGGGGAGGGGAGTGTCAACCACCCACCCCATGGGGACAACAGGTCTCCCTGTGCAACTCCTACTGAAGGACAAGCAGGAGGGGGCTGCCAGGGGCCCAGAGAGCCTACAAGTGGTCCCCCAGCAGCCACTCCTGTTCTCTCCTGTCTCTCACCCATGTCCCTCGCAATGGCAAGAAGCTCTTGCAGGTTCTTGGCAGGCACTGTCACAGACGCTGCCAGCCCCTCCATCCATTGCTGCCCCCTGGAAAAGGCTTCCCGCCACTCACAACGGATCTTTGGCCACTTGTGCTCAATTGCCATCCACATGGAGGAAAGGGTGGGCAGGATGAGTTGTGCCGGACGAGTTCCCCATATTTGGGACCTAGTAAGCAGCCAGAATTCCTCTCTCCTCTGGGGCACCAGCAGCCGCAACACCTGGCACAGGGGGGAAGGCAGGAGCATACAACCACGTTTCCAAAATCCTTTTTTATACAGAGACGAGGGCTCACTTCTCTTTACTAGAAGCTGTTTTCCTCTTTTTGGCTTGAAAGAGAATCGTCCTTGATCCACTCAATCTCTTAGCCTCCTTCCCAGTCCACAGTCCATGCTTAACTGTCTCTTCTTCAACCGTCAGTTCTCAGCCTTTATTCCTTAACTGACTCTGTCACCAGAATTCCATTTGAACAGCCTGTCACTCAAAGATTCTAAGGCTGTTAGTCTTTAACCCTTGATAGTCCGTCTCCCCCCCCCTTTAAAGCTATCAATGTTCATGGTCATCACTGTCAGTGAGTTCAGTTTGATTATTCATTGAGTAAATAAGTGTTTCCTTTTGTCAGCTCCAAACCTATGTCCCAACAACTTCATTGGGTGTCTCTAAGTTCTCATATTATGGGAGAGGGAGAAAAAGGTCCCTCTATCTACTTTCTCCATCCCATATGCAATTTTATAAAGCTCTGTCGTGGCTACTTTTAGCAGATCCCTGTCCTGATTTTTTTTTTAATATGAAGTAGCTGAAATCTGATCCCTGCTAAGATTATATACTCATTGCAAACGTTAACTGTAGTGTTGTATGTGGGAATGCCCTTGAAGATGTTTTAGAAACTGCTGTTACAGAATGTGGCTGCATGAGTCCTCCTGACTGGATGTACTAAACAAGCCAAAAACCCAATCTCGGTTGGGTTCTCACTGAACAGAACTGCATGTGTGGAGGTGCTGTTTTCACCAACCCTCAGCCAATCCACTGCAGTAGCCTTCCATCTCTCCCCTCGTGATGTTCCGGGGAGTACCCCTACTCCCAGGTGGAGCATTTCGAGGGGCATTTGGGATTGCAGCAGGAGAGTGGAGGTGAGAAAGTTGTACTCTATGGATGGAAGCTTTACTGCCTCCAGTATGTTTTTTGGTATGAACCCAGCCTTTGTTTCCAGGCTCAGCTGATTACCGGTATGTTGATTTTGACCTTTAAAGCCTTGGTTTGGGTCCAGGAACTGCCTCAGCCTTTCCAATTCCTGAGATCAGTGTATAGTACTTTCCTGTGGGAATCGGTTTGGCTAACGATGGACTGGCTTGAACCAACAGGATGGCTTTTTCAGCTGCTGTCACAAAAATTTACCTCCAATGAGGTGAGGTTAACACTCTCTTCATACGCCTTCCAGAGCAACTTGAAGACTCTTATTCCAGAAGGCCTTTGAATGCAGTTAATTGAATTGGGTGGTGTTTGATATGGTATTTTAGGTTTTACTATGAATTGATTTAACGCCTTCATGGCTGTTTTATGATATTTGGTTTATGTGGTCCATTTTAATTTTGGTTGGTTATATTTTAAATTGGATTTGTTAGCTGCCTTGACAACTCTTATGGGTAGAAAGGTCATTGTATAGGTATTTTAAATACATATGGTCCTAAAATTTAGAATTCTGCAGCTGCAATCCTACACACAGTTGGAAGAAAGTAAATGCCTTTGAAAATGGAATATCTCCTTCCAGTTACTCAGGAGAGGAGTGAAAAGTTCTGAATTCAAGCATATCCACTAAAGCTTTTAAAACTGTAAAATGTGTGGATAAATAAAATGCATAGCTGTTAGCATAAATAAAATTAGCTGCCCTGTTTCATTAGATATTCTTTTCATACATCTGATGTACAAACTGTTTGTTTGGTTAAAATGATATCAGAAATATTGTGTAACTTTCTCTCTTAGGAGCTTTCCCTTTTGGAACCCCTGTCACTCCAAGAATGACCCTGAATTCTAGCACAGGAGGAGGTGGAGTAATTCCTGCCATTCAGCTCTTAGGAATTGAAATGCTGCTTCACTTCTTTCTGGGGCCCGAAGTCGTGACTTTTGCCAAGGAAAACAAAGTTGTACTTAGTTTAGGTAATGCTATACTTTCTTTTTGGAGGCTTCTCCTAAATTAAATTATCAGAATATAAGTTTGCATTGCCTTTTTAGAAACTGCTGATGCACTGTCTTTTCAGATATATAGAATTTGTGGTCTCTGTTCCCACCTCTAGAACCTCTTCAGTATTCGGTGATCACTAGTCCTTCTTTCTTCTGTAAACATGCCAATACGTTTATAAATGCAATCCAGGATGATTTCATTGCAGTTGGAAAAGACGTTTCTGGTAAGATGTTTTTTGCAAAAAAATGTTCTATATTGTATGGTTTGTAAATAAGTTACATGTGCTATGACAGGGGTTGCTGTGTAGTAATCAAAGCATGTTTTCTCTGGTTCTGCCAAAGTTGGTTCCAACCCTACAACAAGCAGAGACCATAGCTGCCTTTCCTTCTAAAACCTCTTGTTGTCTCCTTTTTTTTAAAAAAACCTTTTGGATCAGAAGTCCCTAGGAAATTAAATGGAATGCAACACGGAGGGTGCAGTTAGAAAGGGGAATTGGTGAAAATCACACACTCCCATCTTGCATGACCCGCTCGAGTCTTCAGAATTGCCTTTCATGAGCTGCACTTTGCATATACTTTTCTGGATCCAGTTGAATGTGAATTAACATGCATCTAGTCTCTGTTTCTCTTCTGTTTTAAGTGACTTGTTTTTGTTCACTCTTTAATCTTACAGATATTGTTCTGAATGCTATCTGGAAAGGAATGATTGGTTTTGTGAGAGCTGCAGTTGAATCAGGTAATAAGACTTCTGTTTTGGTATTGCCGGTTGAAACGCTGTAAAAATGCTTTTTCACATTCCTGTCAATAGCTGTTGTGTAGTAATTTTGTGCAATGTATGTTAGAGGTAAACCAGAGCTTCACAATGTTGGGATTGCCGAGTCTTAGATTTTAAATGACTGCATGTAGGAGGATAAACATGACATAAATGTTGTTAAAATAATTACCTGCTCCTTGCAACCTACCCAGATCCCTGAATTGTTCTCTGCATAGTTTCTTACATTGTATACTTTTACAAAGTGGCTAAGGTGTAGCTGTGTTATTCTTTGGCATTCTTTCATTTTGTAACTAATTTTGGGACTCTTTAACTTCTCTTTCTTCTCTTGCGGTATGTACGGGCATACTCCTCCCCTTCCTTGAAAAGGCTATTAAAAGCTACTATAGGTTGGATCCACACTAAATTTTTCATTAGCAGAACTTTCCTTCTTCCTCCCTCCTAATGATCTCCACAAAATAATGCTTCTGGGTGACCCTCAGGAACAGCACAAGAGGGGGCTGCAGTGGGAAGAGGGAATTGGTAGAAACTGCCAGTTTAGACTGGATCCGGCCTCATGATTGCGATTTGGAAACTTGTGCTTTGGAGTATGTTCAGACAGCAGGGTCGTCCACTTGTTGGTGAGAGCCCAGCCCAGATCTCTGGATGATCTCACCAAGACCTCACCCCACAAAAAGCATGAGGGACAAGACTGAGCCAAGCAGCAGTCCCTTGGCATCACCTTCTGAAACCTGGAACCCATCACAAAGCAGTAGCTCCAGGTGTACCAAACCTGAAAGGTGGTCCAGAATGATGCCACGATCAGTGGCACTAAGAGGTCCAGGAGAATCAGCAGAGTTGCACTGCTCATCTCCTGGCACAGGAAATCCAGCAGGGCAACCAAGGCTGTTTCAGTCCGATAACCAGGTCTGAAACCAGGTCCAATCAATTCCACTTCAATCCAGATTCTTTGTGGCGTTGTCCAGCCATCACTTGTTCTGTCTTTTCATTTTCAAAGCTATATAAAAGGCTTGGTGAGAGGTTTCATACAGCTACAATGCAGTGTTACGTAATGTTTCTTTGTTGTAATAGCTTTGTATCACTTGTTTTTAGGCAGCAAGAAAGAGCGGCAAAGTTCAGAAGTACTCACAATGTTGTTGCAAGCATTAAAAACCATTGTCATGTCAAATGAGCTGCCTGTGTTAAAGTCACTAGTAAGTGTTATAGTCAAGCATATGTTATCAGCTCTTAAATTATTGTATGAGGATGTGTATGTACATAGATTTGAACCCAGAGAAGACCCCATTTAATATATTTCTGGGTCAGCATCACTGTAGCTTAATGCTGGACTAAATACATTAAACTGTTTCTAAACTGCATAGACGGCTAAATAGGCTGATCTGAAGTTTGTCAAGGTGGTGTGTGTGGTAATGCCTTTTTCCATGCTGGCGACAGCTGTTGTAAACAAATCTGGTTTTCTTGTATGTTGCTAACTGTAAATTAACATAAACACTTTCTCATACAATGGTGCATACATACCAGGTAATTCTTCTTTTCCATTTACCGTACATTAATTTTTATTAAAAAATTTTCTAGTCCCTGATGGAAATCACAATTAAAGAACTGCCTTCGAAAGTACTGGGATCACCAGCTTATCAGGTTGCTAACATGGATCTCCTGAATGTAAGTGGTTTTTTAAAAAGTCTTTCTCTTTATGTGAGCAGAAACGTAATTTTTTTCCGCCTAGCCATTAGAGTGTGTAAAATGTAATAGGATGGAGGACATGTGATGCCCTTAGGAATGCTAGAGAAGTGATGAAAAGTGAGAATCGTAGACACCAGCCCAAAGTATTTTTAGGGATGCAGGTCTTCACCTAAAACATAAAAAGTGAAGCCAGTGAAACTTGGACTTCATTTTCTGAACGCAGTATAAGGAGGAGTAGCATTTAAAGTTTTGTACAAAACTTCAGCTAACTGATCAAATAGAAGTTCTTTGCTCATCAGTACAAAGCATCTCCTTCATCATTCTGTCTATCCTAATGTGGGATACCAACATGTCCTGTGAACAGCTCTTAGGGAGATACCACACCCTGGTGAATATGGTATTCCAGCACTTGTGTTTGAGTGTGCATGTGGTACGATGTGCAATTCTGGATAGGGCCAACTCTTACCAAATGTGAAAGCATGGTTCAGTATCTCCATAAATTCTCCTGGCACACAGCTTAGTATACAAGGGTGTAGGAGAACATGGTTAGTTTCTATCCAGATACCTATTTGCAGTGCTTAGCAAAACTAAGGTCATCTTATTTGCTCTGTCTAGCTACTTATTTGAACAGCAACTTTCTTACAATGAATACTGAATATGTAATCAACTTGAAAGCTGTCTAGGGGAGGATAAGTAAGGTAGAATGTACAGCCATATATATTGTGAAATGTACATCAAACATGCAGGCTAATGAGGTTACCTTCTTCTTAACAGGGGACTCCAGCACTGTTCTTAATTCAGCTTTCTTTCCATAAAGATCTGTTGGAATGCTTTGTTCAAGATGAAAGGTAGATACTCCAGATTAAAGAGTTTCCATTCTCTTATTTGTTGTGACTGTTGACTGATGCAACTACTGAATCCATCTGGCTTTGACACCAGTTTCTAAGTGCCTTGTTTATTTTCTTGATCAGGTTTTTCCTGAACTATGAGTCTCTCGTGAGTTCTGTATTGTCTGGCCCTATATCTCCTCTGGCTTTTAGTGAGTCTGTATTCATTGTTGTTAATCAAAGTGCAACATACCTGGAAAACAAGGAACATCTTTGGAGAATATGGAGTATTGTAGTTAACCCCCTGACTGAATGGATCAACCAGGTACAGTGTTGAATTTCTGAACTCATTTGATCAGGTTAAATGTTTACATAAGGCAATACAATCCTTGACTGAATGTATATGTAACAAATAAAACTGAACACATTGTTGACAGCTTTTCACATTCACTAGCTTTATGAAAAAGGGCACTGGGTTGGAAACAGCAGAAAATTTTCACTTTTTCTTAGAGGTCTTGTGCAAGTGAAAACCAGTGTTCCCTCTAAGCTGAGTTAGTTTGAGCTAGCTCACAGTTTTTTAGCCTCCAGCTCATACATTTTTGTCTTAGCTCAGGAAGGAGGGCTCCAGAGCAAACTAATTTATGCAGTAGCCAAATTGCTCACTCACAACTTTAATGCCAGTAGCTCACAAAGTAGAATTTTTGCTTACAAGACTTCACAGCTTTGAGGGAGCATTTGTGGAAACACAAAAAAAGACCTCAATAGCCACCTGCTCTAAATCAGACTTATTGTATCCCTGCATGCATTTCCACTTGTGCAAGATATTGTGCACAATCAATTTCTGGCTACTATAATATATAAGGAGGGAAGTGCTAGGTGTTGCACAACATCATGTTTCTGTTTGTACATTGCTGGATCCAAGCCATTGTCTTGAATGATTTGTGCTTCTTTTTGATTATTAAACTGATTATTATTGGTTATTACTGCGGATTTCCAAAGATCAATTCATGCAGAAGCTGCAGAAACATAACACTGATAGGCATCACTTATGAAAATCGAGCATGTCTTTTATAAAGCTTCATTAAAATATTTAAGCCAGAATCGAAAAAAGTCATGTAGCCAGCTGTGACATACAGACCTCCAAAAGCAGGATACTTAATGTATCGAATTCAGAGAGCTAGGAGATTAGGGTTAATACCTCTCTTCACTGTGAAGCACAGGTTGGTTGATAGGCTGCTGCCTGAGTGCACCCCCTTTCACTCTGTTTGGTCAACACTGGCTGAAGAGAGCTTGTAAGAACAGCTGAGTGCTGAGGAAAAGGGTCTTTTTGCTTCATCTCTGGCCAGACAGAAAGAATTAGTGTGTGTCAGAGGGAAACAGACAAGTTCACTTCTGAAGTGAAGGGACACAACTCTTTGCCCTTACTGTGTGCTATCAAATCTGAGGAAAAGTTCCAAATAAGAACTTTAGTCTAAGCATCAGCCAAGCTAAAAACTGTTTCTTTCACTGGGTCAAGAACTGAGAGTCAGTTTTGGCAGCAGGGATTGGTCAGTAGGTTGAAGCTGCCAGTCTAGCCAAACAGGAAAAAGAAATATTGCATATAGGAAAAGGAGAATATTTCCTTCTCAGTTATTCAGTGGGTTCAGTTCTGAAGAGACCCCTGGATTGGGTGAAAAAGGAAAACAGTTTTAGACTCCTCTAGTCGCAGGGAAAGCTGTAATCCCACAGGGCGTACAGGAAGAAAGTACTAATCTCCAGGAAACTAAGATAGTTGTATGAATCTTTATTAAGACACATTGTTGCTGTTAAGAAATCTCCAAGACAAGCCTCTTACTGTTAAGAACTAGAGTCTCTAAGAAACTAAGCTTCAACAATACTTTGTAACCTGTTCAATATATCATTGTAAATATAACAAAATTTACCTCAGTTTTTTCATCCCTTGCCTAGTCCTAACCCAACTGTGCCTGTTTAATAAAATCATCATTCCTGTTTGAGCTTTACTTTGAGTCAAGTGCCATTTACAAAGGAAATAATGTGGGCTCCTGCTTATCTATAATAAATCTCTGGCCTGAACAAAAGCTAAATATTTTCTCTACCACAGGGTGGGACACTCAGAAAGTCATAAACCATTTATTACCACACGCTACCAAGGGGCTGCTCATACAGAGTGAAGAACAGTTATTTAGCATTTTGGCAGGAAAATCTGCCTCACAGAAAAGATGCAGCAGGGGTCCGTCACACTAGCACTATGCTCCTTGGTTGACTTGGACTTCTAGCATACCAGTGACCTTGTGCTGCATGAGGATTTTGAAAAGTGGTATTTGAGATTGCTGTATATACAGTTTATTGGAACTGTCTTTTTTATCCGAGCCTAAATTAAATGTTCAGCTTATTAAGGGAAGATCACCAACTAGTTACAGGAAAATTACTGACACATTGCATTTCTATTTTACTAGTACACTTGGCTATAGTTCATTGAACTTTGTATTGACTGATATAAACTCGTGTGTTGGCAGAGTAAAAAAATTGTTGCACTTGTCCTTTAAAAATAGGAATTAAGCTATAATGTGTTATCAATTACACAAAATTGAAATTTCATAATTTTGTTCCCAAATTCTCAGCTTTCCACTTTTTACTACTTTTTCCTTAGACAAATGAAGTAAATCAAGGTGATGCGTTAGAACACAACTTCAGTGCTATTTACAGTATGTTGTTGCTTCCTGTAAGTCACATTTTCCCAGCTTGTGAATTTCCACAGGTAAGGAACTGATGAAATGATTTCATTTTTTAACAGTATATATAGTGGTGATTATCATTTAGAAAAAGTCTTTTATGTATATGAACTTCTTTTGCTACAGCCCACAATGAAATCATTACTGCGTTCATGGTCAGAGCTCTATAAAGCATTTGCTCGTTGTGCATCTCTTGTGGCTACTGCAGAAGATAATCTATGCTGTGAAGAACTCTGTGCCAAAATAATATCTGAATTAGACAAAACACAAATTGTAAGTATAAACAAATATGAGATGGTGCTGTTGGCAACGTTTCTTCCCTTGCCTCATTCTTTCCTCACTGACTTAACAATTTTCTTTTTCTTCATTCCTTCCAGAATCGGTCCATGCTGGATGGTCTTTCACACATTACATCAATCATGGTTGATTGTATCAACTTTGCACCTTACGGTACTAAATCTCAGCCACCAAATAAATGTAAGAATAATTCCAAATGGTTCTAAGTTATAATTTGTTACTGATAGTGTGGAGAAGAACAGTTGCCTGTATTCTGTGATAAATTGCCATGGTAGTTTTACTAGCAGCTGTCACCCGGACTTTCAAAAGTTTGTTACTAAACACTAGTGCCTGAAACAGACTTTATCCTGGATAAGCATGATTTGGCCACAGTTATTCATACTCCAGCTGCACCTAAACTGAATAACTGTGATGCGCTCCTTCGAAAACTGTTAAGCCCTGCTATGTGTACCTCCCCCCCGCCCCTGTGATGATGGTGGAAAATGCCCTCAAATTGTAACCAACTTATGTCACCCATTGGGTTTTAAAGGCAAGAGATGTTCAGAGGTGGCTTGCCATTACCTGCATCTGTGTAGCAACTCTGGGCTTTGTTGTTGGTCTCCCATGTCAAAGCAAACCAGGGCCAACCCTGCTTAGCTTCCAAGATCTGACAAGATTAGGCTAGCTTAGGCCATCCGGGTCAGCCCTGCCCCACCAAGTGAGGGGAATGATAGCACCTTTTTTGCTGTAGCTCCCTCAGTACTCTGGAACTCTCTCCCCAGATATGCTTGGCACTTAATTTACTTGGTTTCAGTCACCTTTTTTTTTCTTCTCTCAGCTTTTTAGTTGATTTGTGTTGGGCTGCATGAATTTCTGCATTTGTGTTTTTTTCCTCTCCATGCCTCTCTAACTTGGTTTATTTTTTTTTCTCTGTTAGATGCTGGGGTTTATATATTTTAATTTTATGCTGTCAGCTGCTGATTATTTATTGTTTTAATGGTGGTAACTTCATTATTTACCTTAGACCTCATCTCGGGTTTTTTGTAGGACAGCTTTTTTAAAACACATATGATTACAAGCACTGAACCATAAGTCTGGGGTCTTCGGCAATTTTTGCTCAATATAGAAGTCTTACAACAGTATAAAAGTCTTACTGTCCTCATAACAAATTTGTTCTTTAGCCCCTCAGACACCTACAGATTGGTCAAAAAAGAAGAAAGATCCTCTTGGCAAGTTGTCTTCTTTAATCAGACTTGTGGCAGTACTAATAAGCTCTGCTCATATACTCTGGTCCAAGGAACCCAGTCCTGAAAAACTGGTCCCGGTTGCTGCTTCAGTTGTCAGCATTCTTCAAAATATCATCGGCCACATTTTTTTGTCTTCTGTCATCAGATCTGTATTTGAAATTATTACAAAGCCGCTAGCAGTATTTTATGAAAAAGCCAGGTAAGTGTATTGATAATACTGTCTAGATTTCAATATGACAAGTATACTGTTTATAGCAGGGGTGTCAAACTCATTTGTTATGAAAGCTGGATCTTACATAATTGGGACTTTGTCTGGTCAGGCCATTTTTGTCATAAAATGTAATATCAGATAGCAGAAATAAAAGGACACAGGCAAACACAATTAAAGATGCAGTGCAGCACTGGGCTGATGCCCCCGTACTGTCTGGGGGCAGTACCCTTTCCCCAGCCTGCTCTCATGGTGAGTACTCTGAGCCCAAGACCCAGGAAACAACATGAAGTGGCTGGGCATTGCAAGCTTCCCTTCCCCCAAGGTCTACTCAGAGTGGCAATGGCTCTCCAGGGTCTCAGAAGAAGAAGAGATTGGATTTATACCCCGCCCTTCAGTCGGAATCTCAGAGCGGCTTACAAACTCCTTTCCCTTCCCCCCCCAAAAAACCGACACCCTGTGAGGTAGGTGGGGCTGAGAGAGCTCTTCCAAGAACTGCTCTTTCAAGAACAACTCTGACAGAACTATGGCTTGCCCAAGGTCTTCCAGCAGCTGCAAGTGGAGGAGTGGGGAATCAAACCCGGTTCTCCCAGAGTAGAGTCTGTGCACTTAACCACTATACCAGACTGGCTCTCGGATTAAAGTCTTTCTCATAATGAGCCACAGCCTGGTCCTTTTAACTGGAGGTTAAGGAACACAAGAGAAAAGACTCCACTGGGAAGCACATTGTTTGCAACCAAGCCCCCTCCCCCTCAGCCAGCAAACTTCAGCAAATAAACAACTCTAGCAGACCCACGTGGGCACAGGAGAAGCCAGCAAAGATGAGGGAAGTTCGGCAACCCCACCCTCTGCTCTCTGCGCTCAGAGGCGGCTCAGAAGGGCGAGGAAAGGTGGGGGCAGGGGCAGGGGGAGAGAAGAGAGCTGTGGGCCAGTTCCAGCCCACTGACCGTATGTTTGACACCCCTGGTTTATAGTATCCTAGCTAGCCTATGGTTTTCAAGTATTTAAACAATAGCTACAGCCCAATGAATTTCCAGAGATACTTTAATAATACTTCATTTGGAATATCATCAGTTACTACAGTGTCTAAAGTTCAAGTGGGTAGCCATGTTAGTCTGTAGTAGTAGTAGTAGTAGTAGGATAAAATTTGAGTTCAGGTACAGATCAACAAAGTTTTCCATGGTATAAATTTCGTAAGTAAAGCTCAAATACCCAATGAAGTGATTTTTGACTCACAAGCTTGGTGGTGGGAAGTGCTGTCAAGCCACAGCTGACTTACAGCAGCTCTGCAGAGCTTTCAAGGCAAGAGACGTTCAGAGGTGGTTTGCCATTGCCTGCCTCTGCTTCACAACCCTGGTATTCCTTGGAGGTCTCTCATCCAAATACTGGCCAGGGCCAACCCTGCTTAGCTTCTGCGATCTGAAGAGATCAGGCTAGCTTGGACTATCCATGTCAGGGCTCACAAAAGTTTACATTCTGGAAAATTTTGTTGGTCTTTTAAGGTGCATGGTACTAAACTTGAATATTGTTCCACAGTGACTAAACTGGAGTATTATTTTAAAAAATGAACCATGAAATAATGCTCATCGCCTGAGATAATTGCTATTTGTAATTGTAATTGGAATCATTAAAATTGTTAGATGATGTAAAACTGTCGTGTGAAACAGCATTACTGTAATATTTTGTTGTAGCTCATTGCTCTGTATACTTTTAATTCCTTACAATGCGCTTCATAATAGGCTTCTTGCACTGCTGAGTCACTTGAAGCAAAAGTACAAGAGTTGAAGTCTGATCTTAACTGCTTCCTGAAGATTACTTCTAATAATATTGTGGTGTTTATCTTTTGGATGTGTCTGTATAGGATGCATGTATTAATAAATCAAATCAGAAAGGTATAGACATCCTATATATATAAACAAATAGTAAAGTTTCTAAATGAAGTATATGAAAATGTTAAACTGTTCCAGTAGTAATATAATTTCTTCCAGTAGTGACTTGTGTAAATTCTACAATGACAGTCCAGTGAAGGTTCCGGATATTGGTAACTTCATTTCGATATTCTTTCTCAAGAGGCAGTAACTATTACATGTTTCATAAACATCTGAGATATAGATGTATCAAAGGTTTCCTACACAAGGGGTATACAGTTCATATAAACGGGCAACCAGTCAAAATTTTCTTCTGGGAAACTACTCCAATGCATCAACAAGCTGGTATGGCCTCCTGAGAGTCTCTCGAGTTGCAAAGCATCAGCAATGCATTGCCGAGCTTCCTTGTGGGGAATATTGGTATAAAGTGATAAAGTGATGTTACGTCTATTGTAGCTAGTATAGTATTACTGGGCACTAGTAAGCCTTCAACTTTTGTGATAAAGTCTTTAGTTTCTCTTAAGTAGGTAGATATTTGAGGCAATATCAGCTGCATGATGCACTGGAGTAGTATCTCAGATGTCTATAAAACATGTAATAGTTTACTGTCTCTTGAGAAAGAATATCGAAACAAAGTTATCAATATCCAGAACCTTCGTTGGACTGTCATTGTAGAATTTACACGAGCCACTACTGGAAGAATTTATATTACTACTAGAAGATTTAATGTTTTCATATACTTTTAGTTAGGAGCTTTACAATTTGTTTATACATATAGGATGTCTGTACCTTTCTGATTTGTTTAATTAATACATTAGCAATTTGTTATTTCAGCATCTTTGTGCACAGCTCTTTCCTTGGTTTCTCCTGTTTGCTGTGTGATCTCCTTTGTGTATTGTATAGGCTGCATGGCATGTCTAAATAGCTAATCTGGTGTATGAAGCTAGTGGCTTTTTATATACATAGTTACTGTGCTTCCATGAAAGGAAGAAGACTCTGAATTGACCAGCTGAGCTTGCACAGGAGCCTTTGTGGGGTTTAGTGCTTCTTTGGGCTGCTGGTATTTGTGTGCTGTCCAGGGTGTTAATGTGTGGGTATGAGGTAGAGTCATTTTTGCTTTTCCCTTCACTCCCTCCTCCTGTGCCTGTAGCTTCCACAGGCTTTTACTTGCTTCTGCTGACCTGTGCTTTGTGGAGGAGAATATTCTTCACCTTCCCACCCACCTAGTCCAGGGAAGGCCTCTTCATACATGGGGCAACTGAGTTGCATGGGCTGCCGTCAGCTTCCTCCCCAGTTGACAGGCTGTGCTCTGTGCTTTCTCACGACCACAAAGGAAACAGTGCACCTGGCAGTGCTTGTAATCTGTAGGAACCAGCTCTTGCCTCTCTTTGCATGCTCTGTGGGTAACAGCTTCCCCCCCCAAAAAAAAAACGCTCACTGAATGAGTGCAGCTTTACATACCATTAAATGTTATGTGACTTGAAGACTACTTCCCCTCTTTTTAGAGCCTATTTTTAAAACAAATCTTATTTTCAAGTACATACAGTAATATGTAATTATATTTTGAGAAATGAGGGTTGCTGATTAGCCAAGTTACTGTTCTACCCTTTTAACAGGACTGTGCAATTTCTGCAAAATAAATTCCTGTTTTTTACTTTAGTTAGAAAACCAGAATGAATTCTTTTTATTCTTATGCTGTTGTCTTTTGTCACCAGGTTAGCCGATGGATCTAGAGTAAACAATACTCTCAGCAATAAGGTAATTAATTAATTTGTAATGGGAGGACTGCCATATCGCATCTCCAGTGCAATGAGTAGGGTTGGCCCTGGCTAATATTTGGATAGGTGACTTCCAAGAAATACTGGGAGTGTGACACAGAGGCAGGCAATGGCAAACCACCTCTGGACCGTCTCTTGCCTTAAAAGCAAGTCTGACTTGCCACCTAGTGGTGCATAACACTAAAAGAGCTAGAACTTCTGACTGCCAGACAATCTTAGGATCTTCGGGCTATACTACACACACTGACATACGATAATTAATTAATTAGTGCAATACACTGTATATATCATGTCATAAAGGCTAGCTTGCTTAGTAATTCTGTAATAAGGGCTACACTAGCGTGTCCCATTTAAGCTACTTTGTCAGGCTAGCTCAAACACCAGGGTTCTTGAATATTGCATGAAAAACCCCGTGCAGATCTGAGGAACTGCCTCATCCTCCAACACAGAGGGGAAAGACACTGGAGGAAGCTTGTGGGCTGTAGTATAGCTTTGCTTTGTGGTAGGCAGTCTAATCCAGCCTTCATTGACCTCCTCTGAGGAACTCAACAAGCCCCAATTAGTACTACCTGTATTGGCCATTTAGGCAAGAGACTATTGCTGAATGGTCTCCTCTTGACTACTTCCAGCTGCTTGTGTTGCCTACAGCTATATATATATATATATTTAATTAACATTTCTCTGCTCATCTTGCAGTTTGAAAAATTATGGGTGGAAATCATTAGCTGTTTGCAGTCCCACTATACTGGACCTTTTGAGAGTCAACTGCTGCAGGAGCTTTCTCCACTGCTGTGTATAATGTTCACAAATAAAAACAAGCAGATACGCAGTCAAGCTGCTCAGTTCTGGAATGCAACATTTGGCAAAGCAACGACGCTGGTGTATCCAGAAGAATTAAAGTAAGAGGACTTTGAATAATAGGTCTCTTTGTTAATGTGTGGAGTACCGGTTCAGTAGAACTACATGAGGATAATCTTAATGTCTTCTCCAAAATTTCAGGTTTGGTTTAATGTTCTACACTGAGAACTAGGAAAGAACTTTAACTTTTGGATGGCACAGTGTGAAACACTAGGCTGCAGATCTAGTATACACTGTACTTGTACTCACAGTTCTTGCACACATCACTGTTCATGTAGCCACAGTTCTTATACTTACAAGATTTCTTATCAAAACAAGCTAAATACTTTTGATTCTCTGAATATCAGTTTGTGTCCTGCATTTTCAGTGCTGCAGTTTTCATGAATGTTTCCTTACAGATCCATTTTGTGCCAAACCAAACAGAAAATTCTGCTCTTATTGCCTGGCTTTGAAAGTACTGAAATAATGGGAGAATCTAATGGGACATATTCTGACTCCGTAAGTCTCTCTTATATTAAGATTTAGAAAGTCAGCTGTCGATCTTTAGCAGTGTGAAGCTGGAACTTGTGAAGCTTAATAACACATCTCTTGAGCTGAATAAATAACCTGAGTGCACAATTATACAATTTTTACTTCAGATACCCCCTTTTGAAAGTTGACTGCAAATAGCCTATCTCTGAAGAAACCTTGTTGAAAGTCTGTATCGGTGGCACTAAGAGTTCAAGTGTTTTACTGGTATTTAAATGTTCTTCCCTCCACTTTTACAGCAGACAGAGAATTCTCAATGGAATACAAAGATAAGTGGAATAGAAGTAAACTCTAGTGGGAAAAGAGATTCCTTACTAGCACAGTCCAGTGAACGAAAAGAAGAAAATACTAATTGCCATGTCCCACCTGCAAAAGTAAGGCATAGAGACTATATTATATCACTACTTACTTCTCTTGGAATTTTCCTGTTCTAACCACCATGGGTTTTCTCCTCATTTAAAGAGGCTTAAGTAATGGGGAGTCCCCTATACAAGGAGGGCTAACTAAAATTGTGGTTGAGTTCACAGCTGACTTTTTTTGGGAAGTTAAATCCTTTCTTTCTCTCAAGGGCAAGGCTAGTCTCCAACTGTGAATTTTTAAAATTAACTTCTCAAAAAACTCTGAAACATAATAAAAGTTGATTGCATAAGCCTGTTGTACAGTTAAAGGCTTTTTCCTAGTGTGTTGTCCAAGTTTGTGGCAGTTCCTCCAGCCTTCTTTTTTACTTTCTTATGCAATAGACAAAACTGGAATTTTCACTGCCAAAAACAAATAGAAAAGATGTGATTTTGGAAGAGGAAAATACTGTTGACTTTGTGTTTATTCCACCGGAAACAAAAGAGAGGGTGTTGACAGAGCACCAAAAAGAAGTTCTTCAAACAAAAAGGTAACCTTCTTGTACATCTTTTGGCTTTTATAGTGGGGATCAGAGTCCACTTAGTGGTTTGTTTGTTTTTTGTAATGGGCTTGAAGTTTCAATCCTTGAAACACAAGGGCCAGCCTTTTATTAAAGAGGCTTTTTTGTGACTGTGTAGACATATACTCCTAATTTCTCTACATGCATTAGACTGTAACCGAGAACCCAGTCTCCCGGCCCTTCTCAGTTGAATTTGCCCCTCTTAGCCACAGAACAAGCCTCTAATCTCCTAGAACAAAGATTTTGTATACTTTGTGGCCCTTCCTACAGTGTTTGTAAGCCGCTCTGAGACACCTTTAGGTAGTGAAGGGCGGGGTATAAATCCAATCTCTTCTTCTCTTCAGTGTGGTGGAACATGATTGCCTAAAAGTCTTTACTGCTCCACCTCCGTTGGTGGTAAAGAGTATCTTGGTGTGGGTTGCTTCTCCAGTTTGCTTACAGTATAAATTGGGCAGAGTCTTACTGTGGGAAGAAGTCTCTCCCATTTCAGATCTTGCCTGATCCATGGCAACAGGACATCTTGGAGCTCTGCTTTCCATCACTTACTAGCTACATTTTCGTCTTTCCTATTCTTTGCTTAACCTCACCATATTTTGAAATCTGTTTGAAATCTGACTGGTTTGTTGGCTAGTTCCTCTTATTATTTATTTTGCAGAGTTGATATTCCTACGATGTACAATAATCTGGACGCTTCACAAGATACTGCCTTATTTTCCCAGTATACACAAGACCAGGAAGCTTCTTTGTAAGTCAGAGATGCCAGCAGAGCTTTGAAATGTAAACTTTTAAACAATTTTAACTTTTGTCTGAAATGAGTTGCCTTCTTTTTAGGGTAAAACCCACCTTGGTAGATACGAAGGAAGAAGATGGGGAAGAAGAGGGCAAAGAGATATCCCAGGTATCTTCCTGTGTTCTTCTTACCTTGGGGATTGGTAGAGAAACTCAGGAGTGTGATTATCTTATTGGAGAATTTATGGGAAAGGGAATGTGAAATCTTTTGCTAAGGTGAGGCACATATGTTGACAGTTGGTTCATGTGCTATCTCGTATAAAGCATGCCTGTTAACATTTAAGAACTGATGAAGTTCACTGGCTGTTCTGGCCAGCTGCAGCTGAGTAAAGGTAGGATCCAGCTTGCTTCCTTAGGGACGGTAGTAGAGTGTGTCTGTTGCCACTGCCAATTGATATTTGAGGGAATTGTTTAAAATTGGAACAAGCCCCTGGTTTATGGAGCTGTAGATATTTACAGCAAAAGGGTTTCGTTTTGGAACACTTGTTTTCCAGAACGTCGCCAGGACAAAATATAAGGAACTGTAATTAACAATGAGGAGTGTTCTAATATATTTGAAGAAGCTTTTATCGTGGCAGAGTTTCTTTTTCTCCCTAAAATTAATGTTGCTTTTGTGGGATTCTGTTATGATGGGCCAAGGCTAGTCCGAAGAAAACTGCTGCAGCGGAGTTTTGGTGTTGGTGTAGTGGTTAACGTGCTGGGAGACCCAGGGTTGAATCCACCCTTTGCCATGGAAGCTGTCTGGGTGAACTTGAGCCAGTCACACCCTCTCGGCCGCACCTTCCAGGCAGGGTTGTTACGTGCTGCCCTGAGTTCCTTAGAGAGGAAGGGCAGAATAAAAATGCACTAAATAAATTAAAAAAGGCACGTTCCTTAAGTTAAACAGGTTTTGGTCTTGGGTCTCATCAGTGTCTATATGGGAGGCTACCTGGTAATGCGCTCTTGAACTTCCTGCAGAAAATGTGAATATTAAATATGATTATAAAAGTAGTACAGTCACTACAATAGCTAATGCAAATTATTTTGACTGCAGGCTAAAAAAGTGGGAAACATTCTGCTTGGCGCTGAAAACTGCAAGCCAAATGGACTTCAGGAGAAAACGGAATCTACAGCTATTGGACAGTTTCAACCACCTGCAAAGCATAGTCCAGATCTAAATTGTGAGGATTCAGAATCGTGTACTTCTAAAACAGTTCCAGAGGAGCCGTCAGTATTAGATCAGTCTGTCAATGAAAGCAGCTCAAGTGTCAGCAGCAGCTCCTCTTCTAGTGATGTCATTTCAGGAACACCACAGCCTGTAAGCAGAAGGCAGTCCTTCATAACTTTGGAGAAGTTTGATAGTTCAGAGAACAGACCTTTCAGCCCTTCAAAATTCAACCATGTGTCTAGACCATCTCAAAGTACCCCTTCATTAGATGGTCAGGAAAACATGATTGGCACAGATACACTGTCTTTCAAAGAAAAGTCCAGTAAGAGTGCTTCCAAACCCCAAATGGAAGAGACTGTCTCTAGTTCTAAGAGGTCATGTCCAGAAAGCATAGATGCTTTGGAGTCTTCCCCTAAAGCCAAAAAAGCAAAGGAAGAATCTAAGCCTGCTTCAAAACTGCAATCTGAGAGTGCTCTTGGGATACAGAAATCAAGTCTCAGGCAGAACAAAATAGAGCTTTCAGAGGACAAAAAAGCAAAGCTAATGGCATTGGAGCAAGAGAAAAACATGCAAGTATCCACTTCCAAAGATGAGGTAGGGGAATGTGACTTACTTGGGGAAACACAAGAGCCACAGTGTATGTTAGATGTTCAGTCTCAAGCTTCTGATGTGGAAATAATCGAAAGTACAACCATGGAAAAAAAACATGTTTTGAACAATGTTGCAGAGATGAAAGCAGGACTGAACCTGGATTCAAAAGAGAATACTCCTCCAGAGGTGACTGTTCTGGGAGATGCAATATCTGTAGGTCAAACTCCACAAATACCACCTAATCAAAAAATATTAAGGCGTTCTTTAAGACGAAAGCCAGAAACTACTGAAGGATCTGCAGACAGTCAAGACAAAGAGAACAGCCAACAGAAGAAGGACAGGCGTAAAGATGATGAAAAGCTTCTGCCAAAGAAGTCTTTGCAAAGTAAAGAGGACTCCACACACAAACAGAAATCTCTTCCTGAAAAGAACCCAGATATACAAGGAAGTGTAAATAAAAAAGAAAGCCATGCAGAAAAGCTCTGTATGGAGCCTTGCACAACAAGCATGCCTCAGAGTGTTACTGGGGATCCTGCTGGCCTGGAAAATTCAAGCAGTGCCATGGAAGTTATAGGTACAAAGGAATCTCATGCTTCAAAAAACCTTCCAGAGGAAACTAACATAAGTACTAGAAAATCTGAAGGCAGTAATCCACCTGAAACGGATGACTTGCAAGATCCCTGTGCAGATACCACCCATGAGAAACGAATAGGGCTTCCACGGTATCAGACAAGAAGAGCTTCCCAAGGGCTGCTTTCCAGTATAGAAAACTCTGAGTCTGACAGCTCTGAGATGAGAGAAGATGGAACCAAGAAGAAAAGGTCAGGAAGATGGAAAGTCACAAGCAGTTCTCTTGAAAGCCAAGTGAAGGAAGAGTTAGAAAGCCAAAGCCAGGAGCTTCATTCACAAGAAACTGCAAATGAACTCCAAACCTCTTTAGTGGGAAATAAAGGTATAATAAACCATGAGGAGTGCATGGAAATAGCTTTGCCTTCTGATAATAATGAAGAGAAAGAGAAGAATGTTCCTTCACCTAATGACCATTTGGAAGGTAAAGAAACCGTGGATGCTTCCATTTGTGGTGGCCATTCAGATGCAGAACAAACTGTTGGAAAAGTGGCGGCAAAGCCAACTTTGGCGTCAGCTTCAAAGACAAAGCAGATAACCAAAGGTCTTGATCAACAAGATGCTGTTCCACACGGCAGCAAAAGTGGTCTTACCGAGCTTTCAGGAGATGCCTGCCCTGCTGTTCCTAATGGCTTTTCTGCATCCATAAATCGTTCAGAAACACCTGAATGCCTGCACAAAAGAAGCAAGCGGATGAGAAGATCAAAGGGCTGCGATTGCTGTGGTGAAAAGCCAACTGCACAGTTGGAAAAGTCGCCCACAGTAGTGAAAAAAGCAAGTAGTCCAGAACCAAAGTCAAAAGAACCTAAGAAGACATCTAGTAAAGCAGCAGTGGTGGCTTCATACCTTCCTGCTGCAGAGGAGTCCCATTCTGCAGAAAAGCTCAGTATGGAGCCTTGCGCAACAAGCACGCCTCGGAGTTTCACTGGGGATCCTGCTGACACGGAAAATTTAAGCAGAAGCATAGAGGCTACAGGGGAATTGCCAGGCAGTTACACTTCAAAAGACGAGTCCAAGGAGTCATCAGACTCAAAAAGCAACAGTTTCAAATCTTGTGTGGAAACTGTAGATTGTGTTGATGCGTCTGGAGAAACTTCAGAGCTGAGTTCAATCGAATCCACTTCAAAGGAATTAATTGCCCCGTGTCAAGGTTCAGAAAGCAAACTAGAGCCTGTTGTTACAATAGGGGGAGCTGTTCATCACAGTGGCCACCTAGAAGACAGAAGTCATACGGAGGTGGATGTGAACCAAGCTGAGAAAACAAAGTCCAGTGAACCAATAACTGATGTTGTTCAGGATGGTGTGGAGAAGACTCTGGAATGTTCTGTTGGCTCTCCTGTAGAAGCTCAAGATACTGATATGGATGAGGAGGAGAGCATAGAAACCAATGTACCAGTAGCACTGACAGGGCCTGAAACTTCAGGCTTGATACAAGATGAAGTAAAAGAAAATAACAACATAGATTCCCCTCTTAAGTTGAAGGAATTTGATGCTTTGACTTTGACCAAGATTAGTGAAAGCCCTAATGGAGTGCAATCACGTTGTATGTGGTCTCCATCAGCTTCCCCCTCTACCAGTATTTTAAAGAGAGGTGTAAAAAGACATGAGGAAGAGGATTCGTCATCACCTGCAAACAAGGTATTTTAGCAGTTGTTTTTATAGTTTATCATAACATGTTCATAGTTATTCATATTTTAACTGTGTTTTATACTCACAGGACTGCAGCTTGCCTGATCTGGTCTTTCTATCCACTTTTTGCTTGCTGCTTTAACATTTTAAAAATCTTGGGGGGGGGGAAGCTTCTTGTTAGTTTATGTGAGTGACCTGTTTACATGAACAATGTACTGAAATACCTAGAAGCTCAGATCACATCGACAGTAATTTCCATAATCCCAATATTATATACTGAAGCACCGAGAACTGTAATTTGAAGGAGTTTAAATTTCCAAGTGTGTAAATGTCTCTCATGCTTTTCAATGTTATGTGCATTTAACTTCTGGTGACTTCATTGGGGCTTAAATGTGAATAACTATCCATTGGATTCTAGCCATTGTTAATGACTATCTCACTTATATGAGAGGGGGCAGAAGTTGAAGGTCTTCCAAGCTACACTTGAAGATGGTCCAGAAACCTCAGTTGGTACAGGACATAGTGCAGTATCTATCTCTTCATTGGTTATTTAAGGTACTAAGTGCAGTTCAGGGTGCTCATGTTTTTCATGACTTGGGGCTTTCATACTTAAACAACTGTCTAATCCAGCTGGGGTTGGACTAGATGGCCTTGGAGATCCCTTCTAACTCTAAGATTCTCTGATTCCCAGTGTCAAATAGTATGCCAGGATCTATCTTCCCATATACTTATGTGTTTTAATGTATTCCTACCCCTTTGCCGAAGTATGCTCGCTATGTCACTGTGACGACCTCTTATCTGGGGAGGTCTAGTTTTACTTTAAAATGTTCTTTATGTTTTATTCTTAGGGTTTTCGGGCTGCCACCAGGGAAATCTAGGTTTTCCCAAACCTTTTCCTATAATATTTTCCACAGGGTAGGTGTACCTTGGGTCTTAGGCATTCGTGGTACTATGTGGTCCCAGGAATAATTCTTTACTTAGCTGGTAAACTTGAAGTAAATAGGATTTATTTAACGAAGGTATAAACACGAGGGTGAACAAGGTAAACAGTTCTGGGAATGATTTGATCATATGCTTGGTGTCTCTCACAAGCCTCTCCTTTACTGACAGAGAGGATAAAGCCACTTTGTAACAATATTTCACGGTATTTTTCTTAGAGACTCTCAGCTTTCAATTGTAACTCATATCACAGAGACTTTACTCTTGTATTTCACATAGGAAACGTCTCACACAGAGACCTCAGGACAACTCTCATATATATTGCTCCTACACAGCACACTCTCCTCTGACTCTCTCTGGTTAACTGTTTAACTCCGAACTAAGCAACCCACACAGGGAAGCCTCTTCTTATCTGTTTAACTGTTTTTTCTCAACTCCCTAACTCAGAACTCTCTAACTGTCATCCTTAACTGTTACTCTTGACTGACATATCGGTTCATCCACACAGCATTCATTCCAAAACCCCTCCCCCTCTCTGTCACTCACCAATCATATCACTTGCCTGAGTTCAGCATCCTAGTCTGCCATACATCCATACAAACCACTTTTAAAGACACACACACAATAAAACATGGAATCGTTACAGTCACCTTTTGAGAACCATTTCTAATATCTGTCATACAGTTTCAAATATGATGATGAGTTCTTTCAGTCTGTGAACACTTCCACATGGTCATGACTACCATTTTGGTCACATTGCCACTGTAAATCTATAGGAATTCACAGCAGCAGTGGAGCCTCCTCACAGGATAATTCCCCATTCTTTTCCCTCATGCCTGCCATTTCTCAGCTCCTGGCCTTCATGAACACTGGCAGGCTTTCTGTTGGTCATTTTAAATAAGTAGTGGATGTACACAGTATATAACAATATACCTTCTGCTAATTTAAAAAAACAAAACCCTGGTGTCAAGGGTGTGTGTGAAAATTCCCCCATCTTCTCCATACTTCCCCTCCAACCCATTTTGCGTGTGATCTTCTAGGAAGGATCATACCTATGTAGGGCTGGGGAAACTCACAGTAGAACTAAGGAAAACCTGGAAAGGGAATGATGATGTCATGTGGAAGCCCCAAAGCACTGCTGAGGAAGTTAAACTTCCGTGTGGAAGCAACCTAGGCATCTGTGTCTTTTATGGAAACTATAGAGAACTATTTGATTCAGCATAAATTTTAATACCTTTGCATAAAATGTTCTTCTCTTAGCCCCTTAAAACAAGCACTTTGACTTCTGTATCTTTATTTTAAGAGGCATCATGGAGGCAAGTTAATATTTCTAGATCTGTGGACCTTTAATTCTCAGTACTATTATTAAGGCAGTATCAAGCTTTATAAAATAATCAAGGATTGCATTGTAAAACTGGACTATAATAGTATGTTTTCATGCCTGACGAGTTTGTTCTCCTGTTGCAATAGGACTACCTTTTCAGCATAAAATACCAGAATACTTATACACATTGATGGTCCCCAAGTTACAATGAGCCTTTGTGATGGACGTTTTACCATCAGCGGTGCTAACTTGACGTTATTCAAGGATTCCCTATTCTGAAAGAATTTGTTCATTTCCTGCGGGAAGAATTGAGACCATATAGCACATAATTGTATTTGACTGCCCATGGAGAGCTGAACTATGAAAAAGTTTCTTTTGCCTTTATTTTCTCTAATAATTCTGGAGTCTACTATGACAATAGAATCTAAGATTAGTTGGGCTGTTTCAGATTCTGATTGCAATGTTACCTTCTGTTTGGCGAAAAAAATTGCAACCCTATATTGAGTGATCTTCTGTTGTAGTCCATGTGGCTTTTAACAGTCTAATTAAAGTAAAGGCAATTCATCATATTAAGGGAAGGACGCGGAGACTGCGAATGGCTTGGCGTCCTTCCAGCCTATGGCTCATCCCAAGGGTGGCAGTGGGGCCAGGATTGATAACCCCCCTTCGTCATTGGTGTTGTGCAACGCCAGGTCCATTAACAACAAAACCACAACCCTTCAGGATTTTGTGTTGGAACATCAGGCGGACATGGCGTGCGTGGCCGAGACCTGGGTGAGGGAGGGTGAGACAGTAGCTCTCATCCAGCTTGCCCCCCGGGTTATTCGGTCCTTCACTAATCACGGACTAGGGGGCGGGGGGGGGGGAAGAGTGGCTATTTTCATTCGGGAGGTTTACTCCTTCAGGGTGCTCCCAGCCATGAAGATCGCGGGCTTAGAGTGTGTCGGCGTGATGTTGGAGGCTGTGGAGAGTGTGGCGATCTGGCTGGTGTACCGGCCGCCTAATGCACCGGCCAGTAGCCTGCTGTCCCTGCTGGAGGCCATATCAGGCTGGGCGTTGGACCACCCTAGACTGATTGTCCTGGGTGATTTCAACGTCCATGCCGAGGACGCGACCTCGAGCTGGGCTACGGACCTCGTGTCATCCATGGCGGCGCTGGGACTCTCACAGTTTGTATCGGCCCCCACACATCGGGATGGTCACATGCTCGATTTGATCTTTACGGCGAGGGTGGCGGAGGATTGGATTTCTGCTGAGGCAGTGCCATGGTCTGACCACCTGGCTCTGAAGGCCCATCTGAATGTTCCACCCCGACCTGTTGTAGGCGGTGAGCAAATTTATGCTCGCCCGCAAAGCCAGACGGACCCGTTGCGGTTTCAGAGGGCTCTGTGGGATCCGAGGCCCCCAGGTGGCTCGTTGGATGAGCTGCTGGAGGACTGGCAAGCCCGGCTCTCCGCAGCCATCGACGAGATCGCTCCCAGGTGTCCTCTCCAGACTTGTCTGAGGCGGGCTCCTTGGTATACCCAGGAGCTGTGGCTGATGAAGGGAGAACTGAGGCAACTAGCGAGACGGTGGCGTTGTGCTCGCGACGAGGCGTCAAGATCATCCTATAGGACGTTTATGAGATCCTATGAGATGGCAGCCAAGGCTGCTAAGAAGGATTTCTTTGCAGCTGAGATTGCATCTGCGAGCTCACGCCCGGCCCAATTATTTAGTACGATTTGGTCTTTGACAGACCTGCCACAGGGCAGGCGAAATGATAGGTAAATGGATATTGGCTGTGAGGCTTTTGCGAGCTGTTTGGCAGATAAAGTCCTGACGCTCCGCGGTGACCTCCCCGCCACGATTGAGACAGTGAGTGAACTTGAGGCCCCTTGCGAGTCTTCGGTACCGGGTTTAGAGTGCTTCAGTTCACTCAGCCTGGACGAAGCTGACAGATTGCTCGTTTCTGTGCGCCCAACCACATGCGACCTTGATCTGTGCCCCTCCTGGCTCATTAAGGCGGGTCATGAGGGGTTTTGAGGTGCTCTGCGGGAGATTGTCAACAAGTCCCTTATTGAGGGACGATTCCCTGGAGAACTCAAGGAGGCGATAGTCCGCCCTCTTAAAAAAGCCATCTCTGGAACCGGCCAATTTGGCCAACTATCGGCCAGTGTCCAACTTGCCCTATTTGGGCAAATTGATAGAGAGGGCGGTGACGACACAGTTACAGGGCTTTCTGGATGACGCTTCAGTCCTTGATCCTTTCCAGTCCGGCTTTCGCCCGGCTCACGGGACGGAGACTGTTCTGGTTGCCTTGACAGATGATCTCCGAAGGCATCTGGATCAAGGTGGTGTGGTGGCATTGCTGCTGTTAGATCTGTCGGCCGCATTTGATACAGTCGACCATCAGCTGCTGACCCACCACCTTGCCGACGTGGGGATTCAGGGGCTTGCCCCTCAATGGTTTGCCTCTTTTCTCCAAGGTCGGGGACAGAGGGTGGCCATTGGGGATCAGCACTCCCGGAGGCATCCTCTTGAGTGTGGGGTGCCTCAGGGGGCAGTGCTGTCCCCAATACTATTTAACATCTATATGCACCCCCTCGCCCAGATTGCTCGGAGTTACGGGCTAGGGTGCCATCAATCCGCGGATGACACCCAGCTCTATGTAATGTTGGGCGGCCGGTCAGATTCTGACCCGGATGACCTTCACTGGGCATTGCATGCTGTGGCTGGTTGGCTCAGGCTGAGTCGGCTGAAGCTAAACCCGGCGAAGACAGAAGTCTTGGGCTTAAGTCGGGTCGGTTCAGGGCTGGGGCTCCCTCTCCCGGCCTTTGACGGGGTGCCTTTGGTGCCGGCACCAAGGGTTAGGAGTTTGGGGGTGCTCCTGGACTCCTCCTTAACGATGGAGGCCCAGGTAGCAGCCACTGTCAAGTCAGCCTTTTACCATCTGCGGCTGGCACAGCAGTTGGCTCCCTACCTTGACCGCGATGACTTGTCCACAGTGATCCACGCAACGGTCACCTCGAGGTTGGACTACTGCAATGCTCTCTACATGGGGCTGTCTTTGTCACAGATCCGGAAGCTGCAGCTGGTGCAGAATGCAGCAGCCAGGCTGTTGATGGGCCTCTCTAGGCGAGACCACATCCAGCCTGTTCTGAAGGCGCTGCACTGGCTGCCAATAGCATACCAGGTCCACTTCAAAGTGCTGGTTCTTACCTATAAAGCCCTATATGGCCAGGGTCCAGCTTACCTAAGGGACTGCCTTTCCCCATATGTTCCCCCAAGGGCAATACGATCGGGGGCAAAACATCTGGCTGTCCCAGCCCCTAGAGATGTTAAATATGCTGCAGCTAGGGCCAGGGCTTCTTCGGTGGCGGCTCCTATCGGGTGGAACAAGCTCCCGGAGGAGCTCAGGGCCCTACGGGACCTTATGCAGTTCTGCAGGGCCTGCAAGCCGGAGCTCTTCCCCCAGGCTTTTGACCTCCACCGCGCTGCCATTTTTGGCAATGCGAACTGGCCTTGGGAATGAAGAACGCACATCGTGCAGACCGATCAAGAAGAGACAGTAGAACCTCTGGAACATTGCATTGGAGTCTCCGTCTTGGATGATATATTGTTGTGAGCACCGATTTTAAATGTAAATGTAATTGATTGTTTTATCTGGTTTTAGTGTTGTGTATGGCAGTTGCCTCTTGTTCGCCGCCCTGAGCCCATGTGGAAGGGCGGGATATAAGTCAAATAAATAAATCTGTTTCTTTTCTGGGCAGAGCCGGCGAGTTTCCTTTGCCAATCCAATCTATCAGGAAGAATTGGCAGATGATATTGATAGGCGAAGCCCTGCCGTTAGAAATCATTCTTCAAATGGGTCTCCGTCTTCCCGAAGCATTAAACCTTCTTCTAATCATCAAACCAAGGTAATACCAATGACTCTCTTTATTCAAAGGAGTTTTCCAGAAGAAATACTCTCTCCATGGTTCAAGAACTTTGTGTCTGATTAACTGGAGGAAGGGAAGTTCTTCAGTCATGAGCAAGTGCTAAGGCTTAGAATTAAAGATCTTCAAGTGTCAGCAGAAGGCATTTTTGTGGATACCCCCTCTCTTTCCCAGAAATCCCAGTGTCCTCCAAAAAATTCCTATGCTAAGTGCAGGTGTTCCAGAATGATGTGTGATACAGCACAGAGAGGGGCCCAAAGAGGAAGAAGGATCAACTGTATGTGTACAGAAGTGCTTTTAGTTGAGTATATAACAATCTTTGGTTCCAAGTATATAGGCTTAATCCAAAAAACTCATGGAGGTAAATTCATACAGCTATATGCAGTTTGTAAAAAAAACATAGTTTGCTGAGCTAGTTCATAACAAGAGATACTTGCTGCTTCTACCGGGCGTGAGCCCGATTCTGTTTTAAACTCTTAGGCATTGCCCTGTTTCTAAATTAGCAGACCTCTCTTTAGTTGTAGGATTTCAGTAAGATTAATCATAGGCTTTTAGCTTATTCCTATGATCCTGAGAGACCTTTTTTTCCTCTTTTCCTATCCAGCCTATTACCACTCCAACCAAAGGACCCCTCTCCCCCGGATCTCGTAGCCATAAATATAAGAGCTCAAAGAAGTGTTTAGTAAGATTTGTTTCAGTTTTATGTATTCTCTATTTTTTCCTTTATTCAGCTCTTAAAACTTAATCAAATTTAATAATTTTCTCTGTTGTTCAAGATCAGTGAAATGGTCAAAGAAACTCTACCGTCTCCTACAGAAAGCATATATCCAGCGCTGCAGGGTTGTAAGGCACCTGTTGACACCATTTTGCCTCAGATTACATCAAATATTTGGTGAGTAGCAAGCACCAGGTTTGATTCACAAATGTTTATGGCTAATATTGTGTTGCCATTTCTTCTCATGGTGCTCACAGCATACTTATTCACAGGAAGGTTATACTCTTGAGCCACAAAAAGAACTAGTACCAGATGATGTCTTCTGTTGCGGAACACTTACAGAAGAAGAAAAAACCCACCAGAGTTTTCTTGGTGTATTATCTAGATGGAATTTTGAGTCTAGCCTTGCAGTTTTCATAAGAGGATGGAAAGTAGACTGTTGGTACATTCTCCTTCAGTGGGGGAAGACATCCAGATTGGCTAGGGGCAGGGTTCAGTTGGAGCAGGAGCGCACAGGAGCGGCGCTCTGCCAGTTAACAAGTTGACTCTCTAAGTCCAGTCTTTTGGCTGAGAAGTTTTTCCGGAGAACTTCTGTTTGGTGATAGGGACCTAGAAAAAGTTATTTTAGAGACCAAAGAGAATAGGAAGGCCATGCCATCAACGTCAAGGATAAGGATGGTAGAGTGACATAATTTCATTCCTTTACTAAGTAAAGGGCACCAATGCGAGGCAGGGAGAACAAGGGTTTCAGAGGCTCCTGCTCTTCAGGATACTGATCCAGATTCCAGCAAAGTTCATCAGGGCAAGAGATGCCAACACAGCAAACAAGGACACCAGGACCACCATGGAGGTGTTTGCAGTACATGGTTCCTGATAAACATTCAGAAAAGTCAGATCACTGAATCCAGATGCTTAGTTGATCTTGGGGCCAGAATTCACATGGAGTCGGCTATGATGTTCCTACCAAGGGGAAAAAACAAAAGAGGATTACACAAATAGTAAAAAAGGGTCCAGAAATAGAGATTGATCAACTTCATGCATTTATCTATTGTCCTAGGCGTGATTATTTCTCTAATAGATTTAGTTTCAGGTTCCATTCCAGACAGATGCAGTGGAAGTTGCTTCCTTACCAGAAAGATATAAAGAAGAAAGACACACAAACAGGTCACCTTGGCAGGAAGTTAAAAGTATCCCTGGGGTGGTGGACTACTCCAGTGAATCTAAAGAAGGGTGTGACCTTCCTACTACAGTCCCACCTGACAGTAACGACCAATGCCAGCACAAGAGGCTGGGGTGCCCATTGTCAAGCACAGGTTGTCCAAGGCAAGTGGACTCAGGCGGAAGTCAGTCAGCATAAATTGGCTGGATCTGAGAGTTATCAGACTAGCCTTACTTGGCCTTCCAAGATCATCTTTAAGGCAAAAAAAGTATTAGCGCACCAAAAAAAAAATGGTGAACTTCAACAGGCAAGGGGGCATGAGATCAAGACATGAGGCTGAGTTCTTGCTATAGTGGGCAGAGAGGTACCTGATGCCAATAAAAGCATACCTAAAGAGTATGATCAACTTACAGGCAGACTGGTTGAGCAGAAGGGACCTGGATCCAGCGGGATGGAAGTCAGGAAGTCTTTCAACAGCTGACCAGGCAGTTCGGGATGCCGAAAATTGACCTATTGGTGTCTTCCCACAACAACCAGGTTCCTGTCAAGATAACCATAAGGTTATCTCGAAGGGGACGGTGCTCTGTACCACAGGTGGCTGAAGGGGCTCCTATATGCCTTTCCGCCAACCACACTGATTTCCAAGATCATTAGCAGGATAAGGAGGGAACAGGTAGAGGTGATCTTCATTGCTCCCTTCTGGTCCAGACAACCCTGGTTGCCAGACCTGATAACCCTGGTTGTTGGTGGATTCCCTGTGGAAACTCATGGTTGTTCAGGACTTGCTAGTACAAGGTCCAGTTCACTGCCGAGGCTGGGTACAGCTGACGGCGTGGAAATTGAGCGGGAAGTTCTAGAAAAATCAGGTTTCTCTTTGGAGATAATAGCTATCATGGTGCAGATGAGGAGACCTGCTGTGAGGCGAATTTATAGCTGCATATGGAGGACCTTTTAAAATTGGGCAAAGTCTAGGAGTTTGGAACCAGTAAATTCTGCGTATAAAGATGTGATCGTGTTTCTGCATGAGGGCTGGAAATAAGGGCTGAGGCCAGACACCCTAAAACGACAAGTCACAGCTCTGGCAACAGTGCTGGGCCACAGGAGACTGAGAAACCTATCAAAAACAAGCATGTCAGGCATTTCTTGAAGGGCGCAACGCAATTGGCTTCACTGGTAAAACACAGATTCCCAACATGGAGCAAGATCCTGCAAGCTCTTACAAAGGTACCATTTGAGCCCCTGAAAACTGTTGAATTAAAATTTCTGTCTTGGCCTTCCTAACAGCACTTCAGTGCGAAGGGTGTCAGAGTTAGCAGCCTTATCTATAAGGAAAGAACTATGCATTTTTCGTAAGGACTTGGTGATTTTGAGGACGGATCCTTCTTTTTTACCAAAGGTCATTTCTCCATACCACATCAATCAACAGCTGGTTTTGCCTTCCTTTTGTCTCAAGCCAAAATATCCTAAGGGGAAGGCTTGGCACAAGTTAGACATGCACAGAGCCCTGCATATCTACCTGGACAGAACAAAGAATTTTAGGCTTTCTGATCCCGTGTTCATGCCACACAACAACCCGTCACTGGGGAGAAGAGTGTCTATTGCCTTTTTGTTCAGATCATGCATCATTAGGGTGTATGAACTGCAAGGTCTTCCAGTCTCTAGGAATGTCACTGCTCATTCCACCAAAGTAGCCTCTTCAGCAGCCTTTGCTATGAGGGCTCTGATGGAAGAGATTTGTAGGGCTGCCACGTGGTCAATATTCTCCATCTTCATCAAGCACTACCGGATTGACCAGGTAGACTCTGCAGAAGTGTCCTTCAGTGGAAGGGTGTTGCAACAAGCTGTGGAGTAGAAGGCAAATGAATGACCCATCCCTGGGTGATCACTTTGGCACATAACCAATCTGGATGACGTCCCCTACTGAAGGAGAATGAAACACTGGAACCTACCTGAAGGTTTCTTCTCTTCAGTGGGGTGAAGTCATCCACTTCCCGACCAAAGAGGAGAGCACAGAGACATGTTGAAAGACTTTCAGAGCTGGCCTATACTAAGACTGGTGGGATCAGCTGATCCAACCAAGAGAGACTTGCCAAAATTTGCATAGCCCCGACCTAACCAATCTGGATGACTTCGCCTCACTGAAAGGAAGAAACCTTCAGGTAGGTTCCAACATTTCATTCTGCTGTCTGTGTTTTAGGGCACACTGTTTCTCTCTAGGGGTGTGCAAAAAAAATATATTCGGATTCGGGTTTATTGAACCCGAATTTTTTCGGGAAACCCGAAAAAACCCGAATTTCTATACCGGTAAACCATAGATATCCGAAAATTTTCGGAAAACCCGAAAAATTCGCGTCCATTATAACCAATGGGGCCATTGAAGTCAATGGCAAAAAACCTCTTGAAACTTTGCGGGGGGCTGGGGGGGAGGGGGTAGAGCCTCCAAATTTGGACCGTGGCTGCTCAAGCCTCTCCCTGAAAGACCCCCAAAGTTTCGAGAAGATTGGTCCAGGGGGTCCGATTCCAGGGGCATCCAAAGAGGGTGCCCCCAGTCCCCCCAGATCAGCTTGCTGTATTCCCGGTTTGCCGCCGAAATTCGGCGGCAATGCATTTCAATGGGATTTTAACCTTCTGCTTTCCTTTTTGCAGACCCCTGGGGGGGGTTAGAGGGAGAGGCTCCAAACTTGGAGGGTGGTTACTGGAACCTCTCCCCAACATGCCCACCAAATATCAAGAAGATTGGACCAGGGGGTCCAATTCTATGGGCCCCCAAACAGGTTGCCCCCATCCCTCCATTGTTCTCTATGGTGGGAAAAAAAATACTTTTTTTCCCACCATAGAGAACAATGGAGGGATGGGGGCAACCTGTTTGGGGGCCCATAGAATTGGACCCCCTGGTCCAATCTTCTTGATATTTGGTGGGCATGTTGGGGAGAGGTTCCAGTAACCACCCTCCAAGTTTGGAGCCTCTCCCTCTAACCCCCCCTAGGGGTCTGCAAAAAGGAAAGCAGAAGGTTAAAATCCCATTGAAATGCATTGCCGCCGAATTTCGGCGGCAAACCGGGAATACAGCAAGCTGATCTGGGGGGACTGGGGGCACCCTCTTTGGATGCCCCTGGAATCGGACCCCCTGGACCAATCTTCTCGAAACTTTGGGGGTCTTTCGGGGAGAGGCTTGAGCAGCCACGGTCCAAATTTGGAGGCTCTACCCCCTCCCCCCCAGCCCCCCGCAAAGTTTCAAGAGGTTTTTTGCCATTGACTTCAATGGCCCCATTGGTTATAATGGACCCGAATTTTTCGGGATTTTTTTTTTCGGGATTCGGAAAAATGCATAGGAAGCCATTTTGGGATTGCAAAAGCCGAAAAAAGCCGAAAAACGTTATTTTCGGCTTTTTTTCGGTTCGGGATCCCGAAATGCACATCCCTATTTCTCTCTGCAGAAAGAAGACATACATTCCCCATACTGAATAGTGGTCCTGATTGTGGAAGCTCATCTCCTCCTCCTAATGTTGCAAAACAAGGCTTGGATCCTAAATTGCCTTTGTGTTGGCATGACTGCCAAACCACCAATTGAAGGGCATTTCCTATGGTGAGGGCAATTTCTGCTGGTGTCTCTACAGCCGCTTTAACCTCTGCACTGTTCCTGGGGTTCCACTGACTTACAGAAGCACAATTTTGAGGGCACAGAAGGCTGCAGTGGAAAGGAGGGAATTTCCCTTCCTTTGGCATGATTCGGTTTACATTGCTTGGAATCCCTGTCCAAGCCTTCCAAAAAAAACCAACCCTCCACCTGTGATAATTTCCACGCCTAAGAGAGAATTGACCTGAGAGCTTAGTGGCCAGCTGAAGATACTCACGCAGGCATTTTCCATAGCAGGGAAGAATTGTGTACAAATGAGAAATCTGTTCAGTTTCTCTTTTCTGAGAGCTGTGAAACTCCAACCAATTAAGCTCAGGTGTAGGGAGCATTGTTTTTCTCAGGGGTCGTTTCATAGAAAAAGAGCTAGGGGAACTCATTAGCATAACTCATTAGCATATGCCACACCCCCTGACATCACCGGAAGTGTGTCATAAGGCCACACCCCCTGACATCTCTGGAGATGTGTCATAAGGCCACACACCCCGCCCCCAACGGTCCCGGCCACCGCCGACCTTGCAGCTCCACTGCCGAGCCCCATGAGGGGCCCGGTGGTGGACCTGCAAGGCCGGCGGGAGTGCAAGGAAGCCCCACGAAGGCCCTCCCTGGCCCCAGGCAGGCAGGGGTGGGGAGAGGCAGGGAGGAAGCAACTTACCCTCCCTCTTCTCCTGCCTCCTCCTGGCTGAATGAGGGCCGGAAGTGGGGTGGCCGGAAGCAGGGGGCGGGGCTTCATCATGTGCCCCGCCCCCCGTACCTCACCCGGGGGAACTGCGATCCCCCCCGAAATGACCTCTGGTTTTTCTAATGGGCAAAAAACTATTTGGAACAAAAACCTGTTTCTTTGGGGAATGACGTGGTATTTCTGACTAGTGTTAGGCTGCAGTCTTGCAACGATGAAGTCCCACCAACTTCTGTAGCACAGTGTGTGGTACATGATAATAGCAGGCATTGATTTACATGTTGGTCAGTGTCACCTCTAAATCCTCTTATTTCCCAAAGGTGGCGGGGGACTTTTTAGGACGGCAGAGTGCTCATTAGCTGCAAAGTCTGGTGTGAGCATTTTTAGCAAAGAATCAGACTATATTCTTACACATACCTTGTTACATAATATTTTTAAGTGCCTAAAGAAGGTAGGAGGGGAAAGCCCATCTAACGTTTCCCCCTCTTCTCCTTTTATCTCATTTAAGGGCGAGAGGGTTGGGGCAGCTCATTCGAGCAAAGAACATCCGAACTGTGGGTGACTTGAGTTCTCTGACAGCAGCCGAGATCAAAACACTTCCCATCCGTTCTCCCAAGGTCTCCAATGTGAGAAGAGCTCTTAAAGGATATCATGAACAACAGGTAAGCTTATTTGTAGTGTTGTAACTTTAGAAAAATCTTTTAACGAAATTTTGGGGGAGGAGGCAGACACTACTGCTAGATTTGAGTTTTAAGTTCTACTAGAACCAGATGGAATTTGAAATTAATATAATGATATTAATGCATAAGTACTCAAGACTGGAGAGTATTTGCATCTCAGCAGTGTCTTTTGCTATTTAATTTGAGCATTTAAAATGTATCCTCTGTAATATTAGAGGTAGATTCCAACAGCAAAAGTTACAATGAAATAGAAAAACACTGTTTGTCTTTAAAATTAGCTGCTAAAATATCGTGGATTTGAGGAAATAGTTGACCTGGACGACACAGAGAAACCAGTCAGTGACACAGATGAAAAACCCTTTCCTTCAGATGACGAGAAAGTTGCAGCAGGTAAATATTAAGTGTTGTTACAGGGTGTCTATGCAAGGACTTTTGAAAACAGTGTAATATGTACAGCCAAATGTCAAGCACTCTGTGGGGTGTTAAATTTTTGGCAGCTGGAAGTGTTGGTGGATGCAGAATGGTACTGCATGTTTGACAGGAGTGAGCTTATAAGAATGGTATCCTGTTCTGAGGCATCTGTATTGGATGCTTGCTGGGATTTTGAGTCCAGTTCAAGGCTCTGGTTTTGGCCTGTTAAGCCCAGCATGTTCTGACCCTTGAGCACCTTCTCCTCTGTGGCCTACCCACCAATGTCCCCAGTGGAGCCAGTGAGGCCCTCCTTAGGTTCTATCCCATTGTAAAATCGGCAGAGCTCTGGGAAAGTCTTCATTTGTTGTCATCATCCCTGGCCTCTTTTCAGATGCTTATTTCGCCAGGTATTAGGACACTTTATTTTACTCATGTAACTCTTGTTGATGTGTGTATGTTTGGATGCTTTTATTAACTTCGCCTTGTGAATCTGTGTTGTAAGGCAGTTCATAAAACTGGATTGGATTCAGGTGACTGTGAATGGAATAAACTTATGGGATGGATTTCTGGGGGATGCAGCCCAAAGGAAAACCACTTTCTTGTGTGAGCTCTTCCATGAACTGAGCAAGAGCTTTCGGCAGAATGGAGGGAGTTCTGACTATTCCCTTTCTTGCTGTACTCTGTGTTCTACAGCAGGGGTGTGCCATTTTTTTAAAAAACGGGTATTTTCTGTTCAGGTCTGGGGGGTCAGTAGACCCAAGAAGAAAAATATTGGTTAAAAAAAAAAAGCCAGTACTATCCTGGAGCTGGCTTGGCTTCTCCAGGAGAAGCCAGCTCCAGGATCTGCTGTGCCATGGGAATCCGGTCACTCTCCGCGGCGCACAGATCCTGGGTGGGCAAGCTTCTCCCGTAGCTCAGTGCACAGGAAGCCTGCCTTAAGCCGAGTCACCGGGAGCAGTCTACTCCTTGCTGGCACAGCTGATTCCTCAGACTGTCTTCTGCGGTGCCATTAAACTAAAGAGACTGCAGTAGAAACCTGATAAACAGCTGAGAGGCGGGAGCACTCTGCTCTTTTCAGATCTACCCAGTAATTCCCAAATATATCCGGGATTTGAGGGGAATGTTTTTTTTCAATTTTCCCAAGAAAACCCGGCTACATTTGGGAAGCTGAAATATTTTCTGGTATATTTTCAGCTCAGGTAGATTTGAACGCACACCCATATTCTACAGCCCACTTTGTTCCCCCAAATGCCCTGACCCTCAGGAACAACTTGGGAGCAGGGTGCTTTGGAGGCTGGTTAGGTAAGGAAGAGAAAGTTCACACTTTGTTGGATCCAACCTACTATTGTTAATATATACCTAAATAATTTTATCCCAACACAAGCCTGCTGCATGCATTGCCCCCAGCTGCCTTTTCTGCAGCTGTTCCACATGCCTCTTCCAGCCATGTTGTTTAAACCATTACACAATAAGCTAGTGATTCCTACCCTCTTGGGATTGGCATGATGAATACAGTAGCCCCGTCTAGCCTGTTCGAGCTCGGAAGCTTAGCTGGTTAGTATTTGGCTATGAGACCACCAAGGAAGTCCAGGGTTGCGATGCAGAGGCAGGCAGTGGTAAACCACCTCTGAATATCTCTTGCCTTGAAAACTCTACGGGGTTGCAATAGGTCTGCTGTGACTTGGCAGCACTGTCCACCACCGTGATGGGCGAAAGTTGTATGCAAGAGGACAGCAACTGTGTTGCTGCTGGAACACACCGTGGTTTTGTTTCTCATATAGATGCAATTTTCTCTTCTTCGTAGACTTGAGTGAGCCCATGACCACCAATGAAGATGCACAGTCGCCTTCAGACCTCTTATCCCAGATCAATGTGCTTGCTGCTCAGATTACTTCAGAAAATCTTCACAGCTATTCAGGCAGTGAACTTTTTGAAATGCAAGAGAAACTGTATAACATGACAAACTGTATTATGAAAAATCTGCAATCCCGTTGGAAATCACCACCCCATGAAAGCACGGTTTAATAATTTGTACGTAAAAGCTAATTATTTGAGGAATAGGCTTAAATTACAGGACACTTTTATCTAAAATCCTGCATTTTTGAGTTGAACTCTTATGGGTTACTTTAGTGAGATGGGGGTTTTGTAAATATTAAAGCATCAAGGTGTAAAAAAAATTTTTAGTTCTTCATGTTTATTATTTAGAGTTTTTTGCTCCAGTGCACAGATTCTGAAATAATTTTGTTAAGATGTGCAATAGCAAAAACTGTGAAACTTAACATATGTAGTACCTTAACTATATTTTTTCAGATGTGTATTTTTTTACTCCTGTGTAAAAGATCAGATCTCATTGCTCTTGAAGTGTTAACTCTGACTTGCCAAAAGTAATAAGATCTCCCAGATGCTGGTACTTTGGCCAACACTGGCCTTCTAGGGTGCCTTTCATATTAAGACGTGCAGTGCTTAATTTGGGCAACCATATTTCCAAATGTTTTTGTCATCAGTAATTTTACACTGTTCTGTTTTTGCATGCATTCCTTGTATACAGAAAGGGAAAGTATATTATTACGCAATTGATGCAGTATTCTCAGGATCCAAGCACATGTCCTTGGAATTTTATATGCAAAAGAACTCTTCCCCTCGCCTGCCAACCTCTCTGTTCTCTCCCTTCCTCTGGCGACAAATAGGTTGGACATAATAACTTTGTACATTGTATATAGATCTAACAATTGCAGATATTATAAATTATCTCTATGTAAAATGAACTGTCATCTTGGGTGTGAGAAATCTTGTTTGTATACTGCACACAGTGTTTTACCAGCATGAACAGAGATGATAATGGGATCGATTCAGCTGTTATGAATGTTATATATATATATATATATAAAAATAAAACAATGAACAGTTCTTTAATTTGTAATCATATTTGAGTGGATTTTGTCTTTATTGTGCTGTGAGGCAGTGAGTCTAAAAGTTTGCATGTGGATGAGACTCTTCTGCTATAGCATATTTCATGTCTTCAAGAGGCTATAAGTAGTTTACTTGTCAGGCAATGGGATGAGTCTCCCATATACAGATATAGATTATTTGGCTGTGACCTCAGGCTGCACTTAGTCACTTATTGTCTGAACACAAAATGATGCTCTGGCACTAATTGAGAATGACGAAAATACATTTTAGAGGGAGTTAGACCAGTGAGTAAGTAAAGTTAAATTTGAAGAATGATAACTGGTATATCATTTTATGAAGTTGTGTACAAGGGAAACAGGAAGCTAAATATACCTCCAGTGTATTGTGGAGAAACAGACTTGCACATAAGTAGCATATGATTTCTGCTTGCACAAAGTCTGGGTTAAAAAACACCCCATGTACCCACATATCAAATATATTCCCAGTGCAGTCCCCCCACCATGTTGCATAGCAAACTACTGAAGACAGAAAACTTTCAAAAGGAGACTACTAATTCTCATAACCAGAAGTCCAGTGGCACCCTAAAGAACAACATTTATTCCATCATGAATGTTGCAATTTCAAATGACAGACTTGTGTTTGGTTCTCTCATGGGGATTGACTTAATATATTCTACTGTCTGCATTGAACAAACACTTCCCCCTATCCTACTATTAATAGTTTGGGCCTAGCTCCCACACTATCACTGTAAAACTTGAGCAAACAGAAAGCAGTGGGATCACAAGGCCAAAAAAGAAGAAAAACAAACTTAGCCCAATAGTCTTCTCCCAAGCGAAGCAAAAGGGTAGAGGGAAGTTCAAATTAAAGGCTGACCCTATCTTGAGTAATCTATAGGTTTCGTGTGTGTGTGTGTGTGTGTGTGTGTGTGTGTAAAAACAAACAACCATGGCTTGCAAGCACAGAAAAGACTGCCACTAGCAAAACCAGAAGAGTAGACTAGCTGGAACCTGCAACTGTTCACTGTAGCTGCTTGCCACCTCTTGAAAGAGTTGGTGGTGCCTCCTAATTCAAGGTAAGCCCATTCCAATTTCTGGAATGTAAATCTGTTCCGTAGTGATGTGGGCCACTGTTGGTTGAACAAACAGGAGTCCACCAGGAAAACAAAAGCTCTACTGGACCACTGGAGGTTAACAAGTAGGAAGAAATGCAACAAATGATCTAGCAATAAACTCTACTGCGGGGGGGGGGGGACTATGAACTATTCCATGTGTGGGAACTGGTATGACATAGGGGTTACAGTGTGTCCAACTAAGATCTGGCAGACCCAGGTTTAAATCTCCAAGCTGCTATGGAAGCTTGCTGGGTGATCTTGAACCAATAACCATCTCTCAGCCTAAGCTACCACATGGGGGCTCTGTGAGAATAAAATGGAGGAGTAGAGAACGATATAAGCCACTTTGGGACCTCAGTGGAAGAAAAGGTGTGTAAATGTCATAAATAAATGTGATTCTTATCATTTTGAGTTGCGTTTTTCATTTAAACCTTGAACAAAGTCTCTGAGATCTTGGTAAATATATTAACATGCATACACAGAAACTTGTAATGTGGCATAAGATTCTGAACAATCTATGTACTAACATTGTACACATCTTCATTCACGTTTCTGGTCCTGATGCTGAAATAATTGAGTACCAGTTGGGTGTATTAATTAGAGCAAGGGGTCCTCAGCACGGCACCCATGGGAACCATGGTGCTTGCTAACACCTTTTCTAGTGCCCACCACGTGATTTTAGAAAGTGGGTGGGGCCACATGAGCTCTTGCCCAGCAGGGCTTCTGATTGGGCACTGAAGATCTGATTGGCTATGCAAATTGAAGTAATTTTATTTCAGTGGCTGCTGCCATCACAGTGTTGGCCTTATTCTTTCTCACAACTGTTTCCCATTGTATTTTTTAAATTGCCCTTCTTTCCCCTGCACATGGGCTTGCTCCATGTGGTTGGCTCTGCCTCCTGCAACAGCCATTTTGTATCTTCACCCACCACTCATTGTAGAATTCCAGAGGTTCCCAAAGGATCAAAAAGTTTGGGGACCCCCTGAGTCAGTCTTAGACAAGGATCTGGGAGACGGTAGAAATGAAACAAATGCTGAGATTTCAAATGCTTGCAAAGATTGCTACTACTGTTTACCGATTTTGTTGTACTGGCAGTGGGTTAAGCCCTAAATCACTTGGTCATTGTTCTGTACTGGGTAGAAGTGGCCAATTTAAAAACAGAAGTGATTTAGGAATAGATTTAAGAAATCAAAGCTGCTTAATTATATGACATATTAATGTTGTGGGTGAATAAAACAGTTCTGAAGAAAAAAAAATGGCTTGATTTAAGATACGTAGCCACTGACGAACCATTCCTTAGTATATGAAAAGGAAAACTGTTGGCACCTGTCACATAATTTTTGTAAGTGTTATTTAAAATATTACATTTCTACTTGATTAATGGCACCTTTTAAGGGGATGGAGTGTTCTTAACTGAGTGGCTGATTAGTCAGTCGACACTGTCAATTTGAGAACAAATTACAGAATGTGATCCTGGGGTTTGGTGCTCTTAGTAGAACCCCTAAAGTAAGGCTAGGTTACGTTTCTGGGTAGGTTTACTGAAGAATGGGAAATGGTTTGACAAATTTCATACAGCGAGTGTTGTGGGCAGATGGGAGGGGAAGGGCATAAGGATTGTCCAGTAAGGTTATATGAGGAGAGATGAAACAGAAAGAGAAATGGGTCACCTCAAAATAAAGTTTGAAGTTCACATGCAGTATTGGATGCAGCTCGGCTTAAAGAGAGAACTGAGATGGTGGCAGAAGGACAAACGTTTCTGGAGTGATCTGAAGACGAAATACACAACTACTTTGAATAGTCTCTGGCTGAAGTTATAGCAGTCAAGCATACAGGTGATTGTGCTGAGGTAAACATTTTGAGAGGAGATACAGAATTAAAGAACTAGGGGTTTTTTTAATGAGTGGATATAGATGATGGAGAGGATGTGAAGGCTCAAAGATCACACTACAGTTGTGTGCTTTGGAGTTGAGTATGGTCACAGAATCTTAACCAGAAAATAATGTGGAAAAGAATACTTGGGAGATGATAGTGCGCAAAGTGAGAGGCAGGTAAATAGGTTTGGGGTGGACAAGGAACTGGCCTAACAAAAGCCAGTCAGCAGGTCTTCTACTGAGCTGAGCTAATCAAGATACCATTTTGTCCCATTCTTAAAAAAAAAAAAACACCTCCCACCACAGAATTCTCTCTGTTGCCAGCTTTCCTAGTGCTCTTCTTGAATTGAGTAGATGGTCCATTCTGAAAATTCCAGTGCATATGGGTGCTCTAGAGTTCCTTTAACACTGCTCATTCTGGTGCTTAATGTGAGTATGGTTTGGTCTATGATCGTCATGTAGAGATAAACAGGGGAAAATTGTACATGATTGTATTAGACCCTGATGTGGCTTTTGATACTATTAATTGGGTTGTTACTCTAGCTTCTATAGGATGTGGTGGATGTTTGTAAAACTATTTTATTTCTGCTACAGATGCCTCAAAGAGTTGTAATGATTTATGATTCGTTATTTTGTTGAAACATTCAGGGCTTCTGTTCCCAGTCAATGAGTTCACTTCAGTAAGTCCAACAAGTTGAATATTCCTGTATTGTCTCATCGGTAAAATCAGCTGAAGATTGAAAGTGAAGTTCCATGAATCTGCTAAAAATACCAGGCTTTTAATGGGAATACTTAAAACATTAGAATTTGTATACCATGACTGGAGGCAGGGCGGGCCGTTGGCTATAAGTGAGAGAAGCCCACCTTCTTCGTTCTTCGTAGTAAGATTGAATCCCATGGATCCATTCTGTCAATGGTGCCTATTTCCTCTGGTGCAAGGAACTTCCTGTTGATGAAAGAGGCTCTTGGGATTAGGGACAAGCCAACTGCATCAGGGGAAGGCTTCTTGCATTGAGGGAAACTGCCATTGTTGGTGGAACAGATCGGCAGGATTCAGCCCTTGATTGTGAGGCTTTGCTGTTTGCATCTTTTGTTTGTTTGTCCTACTGCTAACACAAATAAAGCCAATAATCAGGTTGCTGAATGTGAAATTTATTAGTCACCAACTTAGAAGGAGTAACAGCACTGTGACCCAAGAACACTCAGATGAAAAATGCATGCATCAGCGTTCTGCAAGCAGACAAGAGGAGAGGCCTTTTCAAGTTCTTTTTGTTTCAATTGCTGGTTTGAGGTGTTAGCTTTACATAGTTGCTTACTTAAGATGGAAATAAATACAATCACCTATTTTTATAATACCACAGGAGAACACTACATCTCTTGATCAGAAAACCATTAAAGTCAACACAGATGTTCCATTTTTAAAAATGAAGAGTGTGGAAATTCAGCTTGATTCCAGAGAAGAAAGGATAGCTTCTTGGAACTGTGACTCAAACAAGAAAACTTAGGGGGGTTGAATATGCAAGTCCAGATATTCAAGGCTCTGTAGTGGTGTCACTAGGATCACACTTCCAGGTGGTTATCTGACTAGAATCTTAATCATTCAGATCTTCCAGAGATGTTTGCTGAAATCTTTCCCTGATAGGCAATGCCTTGTACATATCCACAAAGGAAAACAATAAGGCACTCAGGAGAGCTTTGGAAGTGCCTTCTTATTGTCCATGTAGATATGTTTTATGGAAAGCCTCCTCTTCTTGGCTTACACTGCTTCAACATAGTTGGCTGGCAGCATGCCTGTTTTGCCTGTTCTCTGCACAGTCCCATACATCCACCCTTCATCAATGGCCTGGACATTCATGATTGTATCACCATCTTTGAAGGAGACTTCATCTGCATCTGCCGCCATGTAATCATACATAGCCCGGTATGTCTTCTGTTGGAAAAGGGAAAAAAAGGTTCTTACAGCATGGAGGCCACGATGCTGTAAACCCTCATATATTTGGAGCCACAGATCTCCCTCCAAGGAAGTATAAAAACATTTATATACAACATATGCCTACTTTATACTCTCAACATGATATTCCAATAGGTTAAATCTATGTTGTATTGTGGCCATCATTTTAGCCGCTCTGTTTCTAACACCCTCATATTGTGTAAGTTTTTAAAAATGAATTTAACTAAATCACAACTAAAATGTGTGTAGGCAGGGGGTGACACCATCCACATAAAAGGTGCTGGATTCGCAAGGCTCCCAAATCAGTAGACTTTTGGGTTCCTGCTGCCCCACAGCACCGATGGCACTTGCGGGCAAGGGCCCCCTTTGCCTCCCCCCGAAGAAGGCAGAGACATGATGCGAGTGTTATGGCATTAGGGCCAGGGGTGGAGCCAGCCAGTATATAGGCTGGCTCCACCCCCGGCCAAGCCTCTATCCTGCATGCTTGACCCACCCTCCTGATCCGTAGGTACTGCAGGCTTTGGAATTTTTCACCCCTCTTCCAGTTGGCATGGGTGGGGGGCGGGGTGTTTTCACCTACCTTGCACTGCTGTCAGGGAAATAACAGGGAGATTGGCTGTGGTGGGCCTGCTAAATAAGCAATCCCTTGGCAGGTTAGTATGGGAAAGAGGGAAAAGCAGATTCGGTGAGCACCGTATGGCAACTGTCCCATTGGGGTATAGGGCATCCCTGCTGAGCTCCCTCCCCTCCCCAAACTCTGCCTCTCCCCAGGTTCTAGCCCCAAATCTCCACAAATTTCCCAATCCACAGTTAGCAACCCTAGATCATTATATAAGGAAGGGGCCATAGCTCAAGATGGGCAGCTCATCGATGGAACATCTGCTTTCAATTGAAAAAGTCCCAAGTTCAGGCAGCTCCACCCAGAGGATCTGTGGCTCTAGATGGCAAAAGAACTTTTCTGCCTGCAGATTTGGAGAATAGCTGCCAATCAGAGAAGACTATACTGAGCTAGATGGACCAATGGTCTGCCTTGATATAAGACAGCTTCCTACATTCACAGAAGCTAGTTCTTGTGTACAACTTACTTGTGTGGTATCAGAATAATGGAAATCCATTTTCCTTACCCCAGCAGTAGATGGTTGAGATGGGATGGAAGATACTGTTGTCTGCTGTGTAGCCACAGAAGATGATCTTTGTTGTGGTAGCTCTACAGTTTTAGCTTGTTTGTATCCCACTAGAAAAAGAAATAGTGTACAAATGATCAGTGAACTGGAACATTTGTTCCTCTTTAAAATTTCAGTGTGCTTCAAAAGGATGATACAGGGCATTTGTGGCACTTACATGTGTTTCATGAGATGGTAATGGCTTTCAGCTGGTGTAACTAAACATGAGTATGATGTGTTATTTTAGAGAAATACCTTTGTAATTAGACCCCCACTTTGTAACGACCCCCACTCACCGAGCCGGGCACACACTTGATTTGATCTTCGTGGCGGGGGGGTAACAGTGGACCGGGTTACTGCTTCGGCAGTCCCATGGTCGGACCACCATGCCCTGGGGGCCCATCTGAATGTGCCGCCCCAACCCTGTTTAGGCGGCAAGCGTATTTTAGCTTGCCCACGGAGCCAGATGGACCCAATGAGGCTTCAGATGGCTCTATGGGATCCAATGCCCCCTGGCGGCTTGTTGGATGAGCTTGTGGAAGACTGGCATAGCCGACTCTCCACAGCCATCGACAAGATCGCTCCTTTGTGCCCTCTGCACTCTCACCCTAGGCTTGCTCCCTGGTTTATCCAGGAGTTGCGGCTTATGAAGCGAGAGCTAAGACGGCTAGAGAGACAGTGGTGCCGCACTCGTGACGAAGCTACAAGAGCATCCTATAGGATGTTTATGAGATCCTATGAGATGGCAGTCAAAGCCGCGAAGAGAGAGTACTTTGCAGCTACAATTGTATCCGCGAGCTCATACCCAGCCCAATTGTTGAGAACGATTCGGTCTATAACAGCTCTGCCACAGGGCAGGCCAAACACCAGGGAGGCATTTGTGAGCTATTTCGTGGATAAAGTCTTGTTGCTCCGCCGTGACCTCCCCACCACAGTTGAAACAGTAAGTGAACTCAAGGCCCCAAGCACGTCTTCAATTTCGGTTTTGGACCATTTCAACCCGCTCAGCCTGGAGGAAGTTGACAGATTGCTCTTGACTGTTCATCCAACCACATGCAGCCTTGACCCATGCCCTTCTTGGCTTATTAAAACTGGCCACAAAGGGTTTCGATGTGCCCTAAGGGAAATTATCAACAAGTCCCTCTCAGAGGGGCTGTTCCCAGGGGCACTCAAGGAAGTGATGGTCCATCCTCTCTTTAAAAAAAACATCTCTGGACCCGGCCAAGTTGGCGAACTACAAGCCGGTCTTCAACTTGCCCTATTTGGGCAAGTTAATCGAGAGGGCTGTGGCATTACAGTTACAGGGCTTCATGGATGATGCTTCCACGTTAGATCCCTTCCAGTCTGGCTTTTGCTCTTACTGATGACCTCCGGAGGCATCTGGATTGGGGCAGTTCGGCAGTACTATTGTTGTTGGACCTGTCGGCTGCATTTGACACAGTCGACCATCAGTTACTGATCCACCGCCTCGTCGACATGGGAATTCAGGGGCTTGCCCTGCAATGGCTTTCTTTCTTTCTCCAGGGTTGGGGACAAAGAGTGGAACTAGGGGAACAGCAGTCCACGAGGCACCCGCTGGAGTGTGGAGTGCCCCAAGGGGCAGTGCTGTCCCCGATGCTGTTCAACATCTGTATTTGCCCCCTTGCCCAGTTTGCCCAGAGGTATGAGCTAGGGTGCCACCAGTATGCTGATGACACCCAGCTCTATCTGATGTTGGGCAGCCGGTCAGACTCCAGACCAGAAGATCTGGACCAGGCACTACAAGCCGTGTCTGGTTGGCTTAGGCTGAGCCAGCTGAAGCGGAATCCGATGAAGATAGAGGTCCTGTGCATGAGTCAGAGCGGTTTGGGAGGAGGGACCCTAATCCCGACCTTCGGTGGGGCACTATTGGTGCCAGCGCCAGAGGTTAGGCATTTGGGACTGCTCCTGGATCCCTCCTTATCAATGGAGGCCCAGGTGGCAGCCACTGCCAAGTCAGCCTTTTACCAGCTTCGGCTGATTAGGCAGTTGGTTCCCTTCCTCAACCGCGACAACCTAGCTACGGTGATCCATGCGATAGTCATCTCGAGACTAGACTACTGTAATGCTCTCTACATGGGGCTGTCCTTGTTGCAAATTTGGAAGCTGCAGCTAGTGCAGAATGCTGCGGCCAGTCTTTTGATGGGTCTTCCCAAATGGGAGCACATCCAGCCTGTGCTGAAGACGCTGCACTGGCTGCCAATAGCATACCGAATTTGCTTCAAGGTGCTGTTGCTTACCTTTAAAGCCCTAAATGGCCAGGGTCCAACATACCTGAGGGACCACCTTTCCCCATATATACCCCAGAAAGCACTGAGGTCGGGGTCCCAGAACCGACTGACCCTTCCGGGCCCCAAGGATGCCAGGCTCGACATGACTAGCACCAGGGCCTTTTCAGTGGCGCCTCTGTACTGGTAGAATGAGCTCCCAGAGGAGATCAGGGCCCTGCAGGATCTTGTGCAGTTCCGCAGGGCCTGCAAGACGGCGCTCTTCCACCAGGCTTTCAACTAGGAGCAGCCCCCACTACTACTGAGCTGGCCCGCAGTACTAACATCTGGCCTCCACCACTGTGCTCAGGAAGACCATTGAGTGGCAAACTGTTTGGCTGTAAGGGATTTCCAGCATGCCATCTTATGTACCCAATGTATCAGCACTAGCACTTTATGAGTCTATGTTTTTACTGTATTTGAAATTTGAAATTGATTTTATGTGAATTGAATGGTCATTTATAGACCAACTACGTAAGCCGCCCTGAGCCTGCCTGCGGGGAGGGTGGGGTATAAATTGAATTAATAAAAATAAAATAAAATAATAATAATGTTTAAAAAATTCATGCAAGAATATGGATGAATAGAGCCACTTTTGCATGTGTATTCAGTCACCCAGCTGCATAATAAACAGAATACTGGCTCTTCCAGTACTGCCTAGGATTTGCTACTCCCCATACTGGTTTCTGCCTTGAGAGATGGCTATAGTTTCCTGACAGTAAGACATGAAAACCCTCAGGCATAAAGAGAACTATGATAGGTACTACATGGCCACAATGGTGAATAGTGAGTTGATGTTGAATCAGTCATCATGCCTGGCAATGACAATCTGTTACACTGCCAGCCAACTTTAATCACATGTTAAAGGTTATTACCAAAGCATTACTTGTGTTGTGCAACACGGCTGACAGCACCATGGCCAAAATATTTTTTATTCACTCTGCTTATCATCACTGAGACTCAAGTTGTTGCCAGCCCACCAGATAAACTGTTTTTGCCTTTGCAGCCCTCTCTGATCATACTTTGTTTTCAGTGATCTCAAGTTTGATGTGATGAAAATTCTACATTTGGAGGAAATCCTCACTTCCTGCATTTCAAGGCCATAGAAAAGTCTTTTTCCAGGGCAATGCTGTCTTGTTTAAAATTAATAAACAAATCACCACAACAAAAGTTCTTTCACTGCATTGGCTTTCTCTCGCAGTGTAACCTTGAAGAGCAAGTGTTTGAACTTTGCTGTGATGACCTCCCCTCACCCCGGCATGAATTGTTTTCCCCAGTGCAACTTGAATGGCACCCCTGTTCAGCTGAACCAGCTTTAGCCATTTCTGTACCTGTTGTAGCCGTGGTAAAGAAACCTCCATTACTGTAATAGGACAGATGCTGGTCAGCATTTTCTGAATGCTCTGATTTTTCATCTCCAGCACTGAGGCTCAGTGCACTAGCAGAGCGGGATTGCTCTCGGCTGCGTCGTTGGGCTTGAACTGGGGGACAAAGATGGGGAGAACACACGACTTTTGACATCAACGTGTTTCAACTTCCTCTGCAAGCATCTACATCAAAAGAGTAAAACTGGAAGAATACAAATACTTGAATGGCTGCAGACAATGTCACAGACTGTGCAACATACCAGTAATCAAATGTAAGCTTCTAGACTGAATGTTGTCTTCTGCTGGGTCATAGTCAAAGACTGATCCAGGATTAGTACGCCACACACGAAGATCTGCCAGAAACACATGGGTAGTGATAAGTGCTATTCTTTTTTTACTCTTTACCTCCAAAATCAAAATATAGTAAGTGAAAGAAAATTAGTAGCTGTAGTGCCTATGTGTCCTTGAATATCATACTTGAATTTAGGGGACAAAGGATAAATGTAACAACACACACAAACCAGAAAACTGATCCACCTAGTTCAGATTTGTTTTCTCTGACTGGAGGTGGCTCTCCAGGACTGTGAGCAGAGATCTTTCTTGATGTTTTCTACTGATATCCCTTATAATCAGAGGGCCAAACTAGATGTGACAGTACCCATAAGACTGACCTGTGGACACTGTCAATATTTTAAATGGATTTTAAAATGCTGTGAGGGCGATTGGGCCCACAGTAGGGCTGAGGCACACTTTCTCCTCCCCGGTGCCATTTCAAGTGTGGAAATGTAGGCATTTTAAAATCCCCTTAAAATGTAGATGGCATCTATGGGTGGGTGCTGTCACATCTAGTTTAGCCCAGAGATGCCAGGTTACTGAACTTGGAACCCTTTCCAAGTGTTTAACATTGAGTCACAGACCCTCTTCCCAAAGAACCTTTTGGCTCAAACTTTAAATGTGACCTGGTCAGAAATCTTGGCAATCGGAAAGGGCATTTTTGTTTATATCCTAACAAAAATTGCAAACGTTATTCAGTTACAGGAAGGCCTACAACTCAGTGGCAGGGCTCCTGCTTTGCAATAGCTGGGAAGACCTCTCTGCCCAAGACCTTGGAGAGCCACGGCCAATGGTGAGTGGCTATTCTCAGCTAAACTGTCCAACATGGTTCATCATGCCTTTCTTCATGTGGTTCATCATGCCTTTCTTATCAATGATACAAGACTGTTGTGTCCATCTTTATTAAGGAAGAAATGGAATGCTCAAGCATATCTAGTTATCTGAAAGCAACTTAGAAAGCAATCCTACACAGGTCAGATGGAAATCCCACTTTATTCAGTGAGGCTTACTTCCAAGAACGTTTTCTTAAAGTGGCAGCCTAACAATGCAATCCTATACAGTTATATCCTTCTAAGACCATTGATTTCAATGAATTTAGAAGGGCATAGCTCTGCTTAGAATAGCACTGTAAAAGTATAAGATTCATGGCTACTGCACTGCAAATGAACATCAGGATGGTCACATTTGAAAGAAGATGGAAAGTATAGCACAGTAATAATTTTCTACATATATCATAGACAATTTTTTTTACTCTGGGGATTTTGGGGGTGAGTTTGGGGTTGCCATCTCCTCCAGGCCCCAGGTAGGCTGTTCAGACAAGCCTCAGTATAGCAAAAGGGGGAGGGGTTTTTTGCTCACCCAGTTCCCGCTCCCCTGTCGTCTCCTGGACCTTCCAACAGGCTTCTGGGCCAGATCCTGGCTCTCCCTCCTCCTTATGCCCTCCTTCAGGCTGCCCTTAAAAGGCAACTCTGGGGGAGGAACAACCCCAAGCTCCTCCAATCTCTCCTTTCCCCTTGGTGGGACCTGCCTGATGGGCAGGGGCCCAAGCCAATGAGGATTCTGCTGAGGATTCTTCCTTCAGAACTCCACCCCCTCCCATGCCCTCAAGGGCTGACATTTCAGCTTCATTTGGGCTTCAGAAGGCCAGGACCCTCATGCCAGTGTTCCGCCCCTCCTTCCTGCTTGTTCCAAGCTTCTCGTTTGGAGGCTCATTCATCACTTGCAGGGGCTCCACTGCCGCTTGCCTCCCCTCCACTGCTGCTGCCTCCTTCTTTCTGGACACCACTCTTTCTGCCAGCGTGCAGGACAACTGGGAGTCAAGCCACACCACCTCTCATTCCACTGCAGCCTCTTCCCTCCCCCCCGGCCGATGTCCTGCCACTTGCCGCATCCCTGTATGACCGAAGGGTCCCAGCCGGCTCCTTGGCCACCTCCCACCTCACTGCTGCCGCTGCCAGGGGGCCTCTGAAAAGCTGGAATTGGTTCCCCCAATTAAGGTGAGTGGGGGGGGCAATGCTGCCCCCCCCGGACAATTATGTCACAGGTTAGTGAGATACCTAATGCAAAAGAAAGAACAATACAGTCTAAAAGATGAATACCTGTGAAGTTGTTCAGTTCTTGATCCTGCTCTACACGTTTTCTTTCTATTTCCACTACTTTCCTCTGAATGCCCCTGTAGCTGATATCACTGAAATCTTGCATGTTCTTCTTTACACGCTCTGTTATGGGGTCAGTAACCACTGGTGTGAAGCTGCCTTTGCTCTTTTCAAAATCTTCATGGTATTTCACCTAGAATTATCAAAACAACATATGTCTATTCCAGGTTTACATTTCTTAGTAAATTGTGTTTCTGCTTACCTTTTTTTATATCCTAGTTACATTCACTCCACTGGTTTTACTGGATGATTCCTATGAACTCTGTTACATCAAGACTGATTCCTGCTTTTGTATTTTAATGTTTGGGTAGAGAACAGTTCATTTTTGTGAAGGACTAAGCATGGTTTAATAAATCTCCACTGACATTTTGTTTGTGTTGATCTCACAGAAAATGATATTTACCGTGGAAATGTGCCGTTGTGTCTCACGAACACGCCTCATTTCAGGGGTATCCAGGACAAAGGCTGCTTTACCTTGTACTTGTTTCCGGAAACTATCAGAATACAGGACCTGACAAAATGAGACATTGTGTAAGTGAATAAGGCCAATCAAGGAACAGATTTCATGAAGAAGTCCTCAGAAATGAAGAATGAATGAACAGAGCACCAAATGTGGAAACAGCTTAATGGCACGAATATGCCAAAATTCGCCTTTAAGTAGAGGTGGAGAGTTGCCCTTAAAAAGATAATTGCAGATGTAAGATTTATTTTGTATTATTTATATTGATTCCAAGCTTATCCCACTCAAGAATTCCTGATAGCAAACACTCAGAACACAAGATCATACAATAAAATGCCAATTTTAAATGTAAAACAGTAAGTGAAATTACAACTAGCCATCCTAGTTCCAGACACTAAAACACTGCCTAGGACCAAGGTGTTCCAGGCTACTCTAGAAAACAGTTGGGCAGGGCTTAAACTTTGTCAAGTATCTGGAGAACAAGAGATCTAGGTGTGTGACAGCCATCAACTTTGGCAAACAGAGGATATACTCAGGAGCAATTTAATTGATCTTAAAAACAGTGAAAGCATGTAAGGGTGACCGAGGTTGAAAGGGATTAGCAATCTGGATTATGCCCAGAAAAACACTGGTATAATATGTTTATGAGGACTCACTTCCACCAAGAGGCCTGCTACCATATTCAACACCCACTAAAGTTTCCAAATGATTATCCCAGTCAGCACCATATGAGGCGTATTACAGCCATCCCATCTAAAGATCTAGATTTAGGTCTGAATTAGAGTATTATAAGTGGAAACCTCCAAGGCTTCACAAAAAGAATTGGAGGGTCTCTTCCTGATGCAGTAGAGCTGTAAATTGATGGTTTACTGGGCAGAGGCTTCAGGAGTCAGTACTTTACCACACTTCCCTCCCTTTTCCTCTATCAGGATAGCTGTAGCTTACATGGAAGAATTGCATAAGTAAATTGATCAACAACAGTATCATTTTTAACACAATGAATTAGTTTTATATTTTTATCCCCCAATATGAGAACAGACACTTTCATTATTTTTAACATAATTAAATTCATCCATCCACCAGTTTTTGTACAGTATTTGTTTTAGATTGAACATCCTCTGTCTTATTGATGTAATTTCTCTCCCAGTGGCCCTCCTGCAAATAAGAATGAACTCATTGGCTATTGAATCTTACTACCTTAAACTGACCTTAGCAAAGTAAGGAAAATCAGTGATCATCTCTACCATGTCCACATGGCTTTACTTTACACAAAAAGTATGGCCACTGACATACGGTGACATACATAATGTTCCCCACCCCCAAAATACATAGAGACACTGTGTGTTTCCCCCCAAAAAACTTAAGCAACAGTAAGCATTAAGCAACATTAAGAAAGGAACTGGAAACTGGGTTCTAAGATCTAGAACTTGGTGGATCAAAGCAGCTCAAATTAAGGAAGACTGGTATTCTTCCTTTCTTTTCTGTGGGCATCTCCCATGGATTTTATACACTGTGGAACAACAGTGGCTTGAAGGGTTCATGACCTTGGGATGTTGGATTTGTGTGGCTATTTAGTGAATGTAGCTGCTGTTGTTTGGACCATATATGGCCTTCATCTGAAGGTAGGAGCAGTTATTTCAGTAGATCTGATACTGACAGGGATCCAGAGCACTATGTGTGGCTTCCAAAATGGATATTTGAGGAGGGCCATTTGTGACAATCCCTCATGCCCCTGAAAATCCCGATGGCCTTTCAGGGAGAAAACGACTCTACAGACCATGCACTGACAATAGAATGTCTGCTCATATGCATAAACCTGAATTCGCTCTCACCTTTCATAGTATGTAGTCATTGCTACCTTATAATTTTTTTTATGGAATACTACATGGGGCTAGAGAAATTATACATGCTGATGTTACCTTTGAAAAGTAGTACTAGATAGACATCAGCCACAAATCTCTTTTTTGGGAAGTATCTGTGAGATCAAGGACAAGAAATAGCTACAATTTTGCATTCCACCAAGATGGTATAGCATCTACTGGCACAATGATGGGAATTCATGTTCTAAAACTTCAGCAGCAATACTTAGGAGTCTTATGCAAGGAGGCTTCCCAATTCATTTTAATAGGAGATATACTCAAACACATATAAGTGGAGTTTCACTTCTGAATGATTTAGGAAGCTCTTACAGGAAATAAGTGGCTTGGATCCACTGACAACTTCTATGGATGGAAGGGTTTTCCATCTGTCCAAAATGTCCCCATTGCTTTTCTTGTGAACAGTGGACCCTCCAGCACAGAATGGGGGGGGTCAGACATCCGCCCCCTTCTATCCACAGAAATCCTTTGGTAAATCCAATCCATGCACGTCAGAGCTTGCATATTTGCATGAGATGCCTGTGGGACTGCCTGAAGAATTAGTCCAGCTTCTTCAGACCACCTAAGCAAGCTTCTTTGGGGCCTCAGAACTAAATAACCACCTTCATCTTGTTTCTCTTTGAAATCAGTCATGAACAGGCCCACAGAGTTTTGGATTTATGTAAGCTGTTTCCAAGAATGATGTAAAGTGTGGCACTGAAGTAATTTCATTTCAGTTTATATTACATATTTAATCTAAACACATATTATTCATTTTTAGAGACTGTTAAACTGTTATTTGAGGTCAATGGTTACTTCAAAGTCCACATACTATGCATTAAATGTAGGCTCTACAGAAATATGAGTAAGGATCAAATATTAATGTTATACTTTGAGTTATATTTTAGTGTCTTAAATGAAAAAAATATAATTATATTAATAAAGTTAATAGTTGGGTGATGTTTATAAATAGATTAAAGAAAAAGTTATACTTTTTAGGTGTTAAAAAGTTATATAGTTCATAGATCATTGGTCTGTCATTCTGAAAAATACCGAGCTAATGTTTTCTTGATTGCGTCTAGCTCTCTCCATCTCTGGAGTAACAGATGTTGGAGTTCCTTTTCCCAAGTTCTCTTTGTACAACACCTACAGCATACAAGAAAGTGTCCAGAAATCAAAATTAGATGGTTGTCAATGAACCATAGTGTAAGTTGTGTTACTGTTTAATCATACTCATCACTGCAGTTGGGTAAAATACTCAGAAAACAAAGTGTTAAAAAGTTACTAAATAAGATAAAAACATAAGGTAGTTTAAAAAAAACGAAAATGAAAATAAAAGGAGTGTTTTCTTTATGAAACTAAAAATGGATAAGAACTGGATAAATTAGAATGCAGGACAAAGTTGATCACAGGTTATTTTTTTAGACTCATTTTTCTTTTTTCTTTCAAATACCAAGCTAATGTTTTCTTGATTGCGTTTGGCTCTTTCCATCTCTGGAGTGACAGGGGTCGGGGTTGCTTGCCCCAAATTCTCTTTATATAAAACCTGAGAATTGCAACAAAAAAAGAAGTATCCAAAAATCACAAAACATAGAGTGAATGAACCTAATAGGTTTGAAAAATAAAGTGTGGGGGGGAGTGTTGATAGATGATAGATAGATAGATAGATAGATAGATAGATAGATAGATAGATAGATAGATAGATAGATGATAGATAAAGATAAAAATATATTTCATGAAGAATTACTTGGTATAATTGGTTGAATGTGATCAGATATCTGAATGATTGTATTATGCATTTAACTCTTCCTTATGAGAACTGCATTTTCTTTCTTTATGTGACACCTCTCTCTCTCTCTCTCTCTCTCTCACACACACACACTCACACACACACACACACACACACACACACACAAAAGATCTGTGCTGAAACAAAGGCAAAAATCCAAGGAAGGGAAAGTGTAAAAGTGAAATTAAACAGCTGTAAAGCAAAGTAACTGAAACAATATATATATATATTAATTTAAGAACAGGATTCTATCCAGTTGGCAATATCTATAATTTTACATAATGGTTGTGCCCAAAGAAGTCTTCATGAGTAACAACATGGTCCAAGTATCTGTCATAGTTTAGAAAATATCTTCCCTACCCCCATCTCAAATCTACTCCTTAGGACTTCTTGTTTGCTTTCTTAAACTATTGATTTTGGATGTTCAAGGGCTTTTTTTGTAGAAAAAGCCCAGCAGGAACTCATTAGCATAATAGGTCACCCCAACAGGAGAAACTCATTAGCATATTAGGCCACATCCTGACAGCACAGCTCATTAGCATATTGGGCCACACCGCCATGCCTTCCCTTGGCTTCCCTGGGTGCCCTGCAGCTGTGGGGAGCCTGGGCAAGCCCCCCTTGAAGGGAAGGGAAGGCAGTATAAACTGCCTTATCTTGGCTTGTCTGGGCACCCCGAGGTTGTGGGGAGCCCAAGCAAGCCGGCCCTTGCAGGGGAGGGGAGGCAGTTTAAACTGCCTTCCGACCCTTGGACAGGCTGGGGAAGGCACGGGGAGGCATACCTCCCCAATAATTCCAAGCCCCACCCTCGCCTGCCCACCTCAGAGTCACTGGGGGGGTCGCTCTCCAGGCCTTCCCTCTGTAGTCATGCACGCAGAGGTTTTGGCTGTAGTGGGTGTGGCCAACTCTGAAGCCAGCTGGAACTCCATTCCTGTGCGTTCCTGCCCAAAAATAGCCCTGGATGTTCATATATGCAGGAGATAATGAAGAATCATTTCCTGTTTTCCTTGCAGTTTTCTGTAAGTTCTGAAATAGAATTTTGTCATCTTTTTTTTTTCCTGAACGATGAGATGCACAAAATTCTGTACACTTCATGATGGGTGGGGCAGAGTGATATAAATGCAGACATTCTGTCAGCCATTTGCACTTCCTACATATTCTGCTACCCCAAACTTTCTCCTCAGAGACACAACTTAGCCTTGAACCATGAATTCTGATGACCAGATATATTGATAGGCCTTTTAAACCCCTTTATCTAGAATGCCAGTATCATAGTAAAACAATATTGTATTTCCTTGCTTCAACATTCTCTACCATGCCATATTATGAAACTATTGTAGAAGAATTCTTAAGTGTATTATATATGTAGGGCTCCGATTATATGTTCTATTATCATCAGAGTAAGGACTCCTCCCGGTAACTTACATTGTAAGGTGAATTACATTTAATAAACATTATAACTGAACAATCTTTTCATGGGCTTTATCTAAGGTACTTTAAGTTCATATGGACCAGCAATCAGAAACTAGTTGTGTCTGGATAGAGCCCTACAATCATCAATACAAAGGTCATCAATACTCTTTTAATTTTCACAGTTACAGTATTAATAATACATTTATGTTATAAGTAAACAGTGAGTATTTTATATGAAGAAGAGAATTTTAGAAACTAGACAGAAAATTTCTGTAGTTTGTTAGAATGTTATTATTATTTTTCTTTTGAATACCGAGCTAATGTGTTCTTGATTGCGTTTGACTCTCTCCATCTCAGGAGTGACAGGAGTAGGGGTACCTTTCCCCAGTCCCTCTTTGTACAAAACCTACAGGATACAAAAGGGTATCCAAATATCATAAAACAGTAATAAATGCCAATAAAGTGTTATCAGGTTAAAATGTTAATTTGGATTACACCAATTTCCACTAAAGCTAATGAGGTGTTGATCTGAATGCCACCAAAATGGAAACTTCCAATCAACACCATATAATAAAATAATCTAGTAGGATGAGAAAGATGAAAATAGAAGTCAAGATGTGTTTGCTGAAAATAAAAAGGAATAAGTCAATCTAGTATAAATAAGTTAAAGCTTAGGATGTAGAGAAAGTTTAAAGTTCAAAGGACAGGAGTTTTATAGCAGGAGGTGAATTGATACTATTTGTGGTTAGAAGCAAACTCATTTACACATCAGCTGTTATTTTATACAAATCAGGACAAAGTTTTTTTATTTAAAAATACCGAGCTAATATTTTCTTGATTGCGTTTGACTCTCTCCATCTCTGGAGTGACAGGTGTCGGGGTACCTTTCCCCAGTCCCTCTTTGTACAACACCTATAGGATAAAAGAGGGTATCCAGAAATCATAAAACAGCAATGAATTCAAAGAAAATATGATTAGCTTAGAATGTTAATGCTTGGGTCACATCAGCTTCCAATAAAGCTGATTGGCTGTTGATTTCAGTGTCATGAGGAACAGGCTTTTAATCAACACCCATAGAGGGAAATAATCTACTGGAGAAGAAGGCTGGAAAAGTAGAAAATAAAGATCAAATGTGTGTTTGCTGAAAAATAAAAGGTAGTAGTAAGTCAAACCCTAGTACTAATATATTAAAGCTTAGCTTGTAGTCAGAGGCTATAGAATTGAAACTATTTTTGTTAGAATTAGTGAATCACTATGTTATTTTAAACAATCAGATCTTAAATGGATATTTTTTATTCCTTTTGAATACCGAGCTAATATGTTCTTGATTGTGTTTGACTCTCTCCATCTCAGGAGTGACAGGCATAGGGGTACCTTTCCCCAGTCCCTCTTTGTACAAAACCTACAGGATAGAAAGGGGTATCCAGAAATCACAAAGCAGCAATGAAAACAAATAAAATATGATCAGCTCAGAAAGTTAATACTTGGATCACATCAATCTCCAGTAAAGCTAGTCTGTTGTTGATTTCACTGTCATCGGGAACAGAAATCCTCAATCAACATTCGTACAAGAAAATAATCTAGTAGAAAAAGGTTACAAAGGTTAAAAAAAACACCTAAAGACCGGTTGCTAGGTTTGCTGCAAACTAAAAAAGGAATAAATCAAAATACTAATAAGTTGAAATGAAGATTGTAAAGAGAGTTTATTATTGAGAGGGTAGGAATCTTATGGCAAGGTGAATTGATACCATATTGGTTAGAATGAATAAATCAGTAACACTAATAATGTTACTTTATAAATTGTTATTTAAACACTTCATATCTTGAGGGTTGTTATTGTTTTCCTTTTGAATACCGAGCTAATGTGTTCTTGATTTCGTTTGACTCTCTCCATCTCAGGAGTGACAGATGTAGGGGTACCTTTCCCCAATTCCTCTTTATAGAAAACCTATAGGATACAGAAAGGTATCCAGAAGTCATAAACCAGTAATAATACAAATAAAATATTATCAACTGTGTTAATTTGGATCACACTAGCTTCCAATAAAGCTGCTGGGATGTTGATAATATTGTCATAAAGCCATCAAGAAACACTCAAATAAAATAATCTAGAACCATGAGAATGCTGAAAATGTAGAAAATAAAGACCAAACGCTAACTTTGCTGAGAAATGAGAAAGTAGCAAGTCCTAATACTAATATGTTAAAATGTAGAGGTGTTTTAATATTTAGAAGGTAGGGGGTCTTGTGACAAACAGGATTATTGATAACATATTTGGTTAGAAAGAATGAATCAGTAACATGTATAATGTTATTTTATAAAATGTTATTTAACACTTCAGGTCTTAAGAGGGTTTTTTTTTTCTTTTGAATACCGAGCTAATATGTTCTTGATTGCGTTTGACTCTCTCCATCTCAGGAGTGACGGGTGTAGGAGTACCTTTCCCCAACTCCTCTTTGTACAAAACCTATAGGATACAAAAGGGTATCCAGAAATCACAAAACAGTAATAAATACAAATAAAATGTTACAGCTTATCATGTTAATATCTGGGTCACACCAGCTTCCAACAAAGCTGGTAGGCTGTTGATTTCAGGGTCATCAGGCCTTCAATCAACACCCAAATAAAATAAGCAGCACGAGAAAGTTGGAAAGTAGGGACTATAGACCAAATACTGCATTTGATGACAACTAAGAAAGGAGTAAATCAAGCCCTAGATGAATACATTACATTTTAGGTTGCAGAGAGAGTTTAATATCCAGAAAGTAGGGGTCTTAAAAAGAGGTGAATTGATATAACTTTTGGTTAGAAAGAGTGTATCATTAACACTTCTAATGTTATTTTAAACCATTCAAGTCTTAAGGGGGATTTTCACCCTTTTTGAATACCGAGCTAATGTGTTCTTGATTGCGTTTGACTCTCTCCATCTCAGGAGTGACAGGAGTAGGGGTACCTTTCCCCAGTCCCTTCCCTACATTTTCTTTGTACAGTACCTGTGAGACATAAGAGCAGCCATATAAACCAGCAATAAATGTTTAAACACTATAGAAGCTGTAAGGTAGTTTTGAATTTGCTGTAATTATTTTGAAAAGTGTGGGTGTTACTGTTTAAAATAATGCATAAAAGCCCCCTTCCCCCCTAAGAAAACAAGGTCTAGTGCACATAACAATTATTTCATTGATAGGCACCGAATTCTGTTGAGGTGGTAAGAAAATAGAGTGTAATATTTCAGGACGGACATGAATGTAAGGCAGGTAGCAAAAGGTTAAAAAGTCTCAGAATGTGATACCATCATAATAAAGAAAACTATTAAAAAGGTAAGAGGTTCTGTAATATGTATGGGCAATAAAGAGCTAAGCTGGGATGCAGGAGAGTTAACTACTAAAAAACAGAATAAAAGTTTCTTTTTTCTTTCCATAAAGTACCGAGCTAACGATTTCTTGGTTGTGTTTGGCTCTCTCAACCTCTGGAGTAACAGGAGTTGGGATTCCTGACCCTAAGGTTTCTTTGTATAGGACCTGTATAATGACAAGGTAATATAAAAAAATCAAGAGTTAATTAAATTCTGCTTTAAAAATGGTCTTGAAATTCTGGGTCTGAGTCTACAGTGTGATTGTTTCAGCATGGCCATGTGAGGGCTTGTCCATGTTATATTTTCACGGTATTTTTCCTGTGGTTTCTTGCCTTTTCATTACTGATTCATACAAGGGTGGATCCATGATATAACAAGGATATAATCCAGCCAAGAACGTTTAAATCCCACTGCTTTCAACAGGAATATTGTGTACATACTTTAATCTCTCCCACTGAAATCAATGGGACTTACAAGTGCCAAGTGTTGGCTGGATCATGACTAAGCAAGTACGAAACCCACAGACATACTAGGAAAGAAATACTGGATGCTGTACTGAAGACAAACTTAAATGTTTTGAATTACATGGGAGTTTTATACAGTTGGATCAAAAATTTCTTCTTAATACTTTGTGAACACATACTTGGTACATTACTGTACAACATGCATGCTAGAGAGTTGTGCATTGGATTGTCTTTCGCCATTTCTTACCACAAGCCATATTGGTGAGCTCTGTATGAACTTGGAGAGAAGGTTTATACTGGCAGCCAGGAAAAAAGCAAAGAGAACCATTGGGAAAAATACCACAAAGTAAGAATTCCCAAGGCAGAAATATAGCATATTACAAGCTTAATATCAAATGGGCCCACCATTTTCCAGTTCTGTAATCATATTCCTACAGTATTGTCTACTGAATGTTTTGTGTTGTCTCATTGTTTTCTATATTTTGTAATCCACTTTGAGTCTCAGTGAGAAAGGTGGACAATAAATGAAACAACAATATTATAATTTATACGGTGTATAAAATTCCAATGTTTTATTCTGGCGTATGTTGGTTGCATACTAATTTTTCTGATTTTTTAAATGTGCTGTGTTCAACCCAACTGGAGATTCAGACCATATGCTCTGTATAACATGTCACAGAAGTAAAAAGTTATTTTGAATGAGGGGAAAATCAAGATCAAAATATTTATCAAAAAAATCAAGATAAAAAAGAAAAGGTTAGGATAATGACTAAAAGGATCAAAATGTACAAGATTACTGAATAAAACATTCAACTGCAAAAAATGTAAACAATGTCAGGAAGGGGGGCATATTTTTCTATAGGTGAATTACATGCAAGGGAACTTTTACAAAGTATTTAAAAGCTATTTTTAATAATGGAACCTTTGAACCCCGTGGTCTCTGCTTATAAACCTATGTGCAAAAGGACCACAAGCTCATGAAGCCCAGGCATGTGGGTGCCCAAAATGATCCCAGTCCCCTTCCCTATGAGTTCATCCCTATATAGTTGTGACCATCCCCACAAGGTTACAGTAGGATATCTATGGGATAAAACTGAAGTATCATAATAAAAGGGAGAAAAGGCAAAAAGGTACCACTGCATGCAGTTAAGAAAATCTTTCCAAAATGTCTGTAAACAAAAAGAATGAAAAAAGTAAAAAAAGAATGTGGTATGTTATGATCACACGTGATGGAAGAATTTGTGTTAGGAGCAGATTCAACACCAATGGATAAAGGTGAAAAGGTAACTAATTGAATGTGCTGATTACTAAGAACATCTGGTTATTTTTTTTTAATCAGTGTTTTATATTATGGAGGAGGAATTAAAGTTGGTAAAGGTTAATTACATTTTAAACAAATTTAAAGGCCGTTTTTTATTACAAATATACCGAGCTAAAGTTTTCTTGATTGCGTTTGACTCTCTCCATGTCTGGAGTAATAGGTGTTGGGATTCCAGTCCCTAAATTCTCTTTGTACAACACCTGTGCATCAAAGGAGTATCAAAAATAAGAAGAATTTAATGGTGCACTTTAAAATACACAATCATCATGGACAATGCAGTGTACTATTTTTCCTTAGGAACTCCAAAACACGGACATCATTAGGGAGAAAAAGAACAAAACAACTCTGCATTTTGACCTCAATAATGTATGGGAGAAGATTGAACTTACTTTTACATATTCATGAAATATACACAGTTGTGTTGACTTTAGGAATCCAGCCAGACTATCCATGTTCATATCTAGTCACAGAGGTCATTTGCATATGCAGCCTCATTGGCCTTTGCCTCGGAACACAGAGGTCGTTTGCATATGCGACTTGATTGGCTTTTGCCTCTAACATTCTAAACAGTTTTCTGTTCTGAGATAAAATGTGTCCAATCTCCAGGTGAGGGCTGGAGATCACTCAAAATTACAACTGTTCTTTAGGTAGCAGAGATCAGTTCCCCTGGAGAAAATGGTGGGCTCTGTATCCTTATATGCTGCTGAGGAGGCCCCCATATGACAGCCAATGTGACGTAGCAGTCAGGGCTTCAGAGCATGGGAGAGGCTGCAGGTGTGTGGGGGGGGGAAAGCTGAAGAGTGAGGGGGAAATAAAGGTAGGTTGATGATTGGCTGGGAACTCCAGGTGGGCTGCCAACTCCAGGTGGGAAATTCCTGGAGATGTGAGGGATGGAGCTTGGAGAGGGCGAGGTTTCAGGAGGCGTGGGACCTCAGACAGGTACAAAGCCATAGGCTCCACCCTCCAAACCAACTATTCCCTTCTGGGGAACCATCATTGCCAATCTCCAGGTGAGGGCTGGAGATCACTCAAAATTACAACTGTTCTTTAGGTAGCAGAGATCAGTTCCCCTGGAGAAAATGGTGGGCTCTGTGTCATTATGCCCTGCTGAGGTCGCCACAGCAAATTGACACTGAGTGTCCAATGCCGGGGCACCTGCCCAGAGCCTCTTTCTAGAGGCCGTTCTATTTATTTCCACAACGGACCTTTTTCCTAGTCCTATTATATTAGACATAATCATTTAACTCTCCAGCAACTGAGAAGGTTGCTGGCCAAATCTCCTGAGCCTGATCCAGTGACACCCTCACCCCCAAGCCACATGTCAACTCCACAGTGCCTGCCTTTCAACTGTGGCTTGATGGGTCATTGGTCATGAGGTGGGCCTGAGTGGGCATGGTGGCCAAAGGTGTGGCCTGGATGAACAGGGGGGTTGGTACTTTGGTACCCACTCCATGGCATTTGAGTAGCTTTGATGGCCACGTGATGGGGTCTTATCTCACTGGGGCCAACGTTGGGCCTGGGGAGGACCATGGTGGTGCAGTTCTGATGGCAGTCACTGGTGCTGGCTGATGTTGTATTGCCTTACAGGATGCGGCAAGGATGGAGGTCAGCGGTATGATGGTCGCTGGCTCCGGATGATTGTTGGTGGATCAAGACCACGGGGCCGCATCTTTTCGAGGACACAGTGAGGGTTTACTGGGTTGATCTTTGCTTAGCTGATCTGCAAGAGGGTCTGTGGTTTCCAGGCTGGCGGGAGGGGGGTTAAGCCAAGGCTAACCCCCTCTGTGGCGGGAAAAGCACAGGTTGAGGGGATTTAGTATTGGCAAGCACCCTGAGATATCAGCGATGGGGGGGGGTCCTCATACTGGGTGCCTATGGGCTTTGCAGTCAGGGTGACTCAGTTGGTGGCCTCTTCGGGGTGGGGGAGTATATGACAAGCCTTAAGGCTTTGCAGCCATGGGCTGGAATGTGCCCTTCCTTCCCCTCTACGCACTGGCGTGCGGGCCATGATGAGTAAGGTCCGGAAGGACCCAGACCTGGCTGGGAGCCAGGGTGGGTTTGCCCTTTTAGCAGGCCTGCCATGCAGGCCCAAGGCAACCCGTGCTTTGTATTGGTGCAGATCAGCTTTTGGATAAATAAAATTCCCAGTTTAACCCATAACCTGTGTTGTGCTGTGTTTCATTCAAGGGGTGGGCGGGCAACTGGAATCGGGTGCACAAATGACTTAGCAGGTATATAGTGCAACCTGGGAAAAACTGACCATATGTTATGCCACAAAGAGTTTTGGAATGGGTGGCTGCGATGCACATATTGACATTTGTGGCACTTTTTATTTCTAGGAGCATGGCTTAATGCCATCCATTCTTATTCTCTCTTAATTGTTTTCCAGTCTAGAATTACCCCAGTCCAGCAAGGGAAACCTTCCAGAACACTCTCAATAAAAAGTACATATAATAACAATAACAAAACACAACATTTTATGATTCAATTGAAACAAATGTTAGGGTTTTATTTTAACTTTGCATGGCACCAAACAAGAACGCCAAAGGCTATTAGAACATTTCTTGTTATAAGAACAGGGAGAATTCACTCTGAATATCATTTGTTGTAGAACAAATAATATTTTTCTTTCATGGGAGGCAGGAAGAAGGAACATGGTGAGCGTAAGAGAGTTAAAATTACTGCAGAACTAATGCTAAAGTAGTGCTTTAATTTTCCACCTCATCAACTAAAACTTAAGTGATTTGATTAAAATGGTAAGGAGTTAATAATGAAATTCTTGTGGGAATATTAAAGCAAAATATCTAGAAAATGGGGTGTTGGTTAAAGGATGTATTTATAGATATTTTGTGATATACCACGCTAACGTTCTCCTGATTGCGCTTGACTCTTTCCATTTCTGGGGTAACAGGAGTTGCCGTTCCTGTTCCCACATTTTCTTTGTATGTCACCTGTGAGGTACAATAAGTTATTTCCAAAAGGCACTCAAAATAGTTGAAGTCATTATGGTATGTGACTAATACTTGGTAGTAATGGCACATATTTAAATCCCATGCTTGCTCTAGTACAGAAAAGTGAATGAAATTTGGGCATGATTATAGTATTCATTTGAAATGTGAATGGAGAAAGATGTCAAAGATGGAATATTAAGAGAAGCAAATATATGGAAGGAAAGGAGGGTGTTAATTTTACTAAGGCTGTAGGGTTTTTTTTAATGTTCCTTTATTATTTTCATGTCTCTACTCTAGCTTTCTAATTCAAAAAGTTAAAACAGATTGGGAAGGGGAAGGAATCACAAAAATAATATGTAGTAGGATGTAGAGAATGGTGGTTAGAATGTTATTTTTTTTTAAAGATTAATTGTTAGGATAGTTTTGATTTATCTGAGAAATACCGAGCTAATGTTTTCTTGATTGCGTTTGACTCTCTCTATTTCTGGAGTAACAGGTGTTGGGGTTCCTTGCCCTGCATTCTCTTTGTACAAAACCTGCAGAATAGAAGCACCCAAGAAGATGAGAATAGAATTCAAAGACACCCACAGAAACCTATGTACATCACAGTAGTTTGTCAATGTACTTTTTTGGCATGTAAATTGTTGGTCGTTGCTTGGAGGTTGTGTAAAATAGTCCAACTAGACATGTTACTACTATATTATGAAGACGTTGTGAGGGTTTGGGGTTGGTTTGTTGTTGTTTTGCTTGGTGACATGCCACAAAGAATTATTTTTATTATCTGCATACTGGTCAAGACTTCGGTCATATAGACCTGTAATAAAATGAATTGAATTGAATTATCTGCATAAGCATTATGCTTCTAGTAAGGAACCTTCAAGGAAAATTTGGGACTGTAGCTCCAAGCCCCAAGGATTACAGGCATCTGTTTTATGAACTACCTACTATTTAACATCCCACTTTGGTGCTACCATTTCTGGTAGAGCCAGCATCTGAGAGCTTCTCGTTGCTATTTGCTCTCCTGTTTTGGTAATGAATTATGGATTCAATTCCATCTTGAATATTCACACAATTATCATTCACACAAACTTTGATTGGAGTCATGCTGAAGGACCAAATCTACGGACAACTACATTACACTGAAATGACAAAGTGATGAGTGGAGCTTTGACTCACAAAAGCTTATACCCTGGAAAATGTTGTCAGTATAAGTTGCTGTTGGAACTGAATTTTGTTCTATCATATGAAAATGTAATCTTACAAAAATAAAGAAATAAAAGATGTTGGTGCACAGTTAAAAGATGCATTTGTCTGTCATTTCACTCCTTTTAGAATGGTTCCCCTTCCCCAAAAGGAAAAAAAAATGTTAGAGAGAAGAGTTTATAAGGCATTCACTCAGTCCAACACATAAGAAAGGTATATCAAGAGTTAGATACAGGATACTGAAGTATATCTAGAGTTAGATCAGGGAGTGCCTAAATGCAACTGCATTATGCAAATATAAATTGTAAAAAAATAATTAGTATTCTAACAATCTCAGAGGAAACGGGAAGGTGCACAGGGCAAGAGAGGAGAAGGTAATTCTTACTGGTAAAAACATGATAGCTCATTGATCATTGTCACTACATGTTCTTCCCAAAATCTCCCCCCTCATATTCTTGGGTGACAGGTGACAACACCTGGAGCAGGTTTTGGAGGGCATTTTGGACTTCTGCAGGAGGTAAAAGGCAGGGAAATCATGCACTGTGAGCAGAATTCTTTGCAGCTACAGGAACACTAGCTTGGATCTAAGCTGTTGTTTAAAACAGAATTGTGTATTTAGCTGGTTTGAATGTGGCCAGAGCATTCCGCAGCATGTGCTGAAAACCTGTCTATCACCACGGTCTAACCACAGGTACCCCTGTATGCCTATTGCTGATGCCATTCACAAGGCAGCTCTATCTTTGAGCCCTATCCCAAGGTGGGAACCTGCACAGACTTGTGGGAAGAATCTCATTTCTCCCTTCCCTACTATTTCCTCTTTC